>NC_134850.1:61908946-62211976 GCF_965363235.1 Mytilus galloprovincialis | reverse complement strand
AGTTCAAGATTGACAACTAGTTCTACAACAGACAGGAAGGAATTAGTAATTTATACCACTCAAGATGTCTATGACCAATTTTTTTCACCATCAAATCCTGGTAACAAATCTGCAAAAGAAAGAAAGTCGCAAGCACCTAATCCAAATGATCAACGTTCAACAACTCCAGCAAAAAGTATAGTAGCAGGCTCTGGTGGTTCTGGTAACACAAGAAATACTTCTGCAAGTCACCCAGATACTAAGAAAAGAAATGTGAATTCTAGAGGATCTTCTCAAGATAATTATGATGAGAATGGTGATCCTAATCCTGACTATGATCCTGTTGATAAACAATCTGATCAAAAGTTTATTAAAGTTCCTTTGAAGATAGAATCAGCCAAAATAAAATATTTAGAGAAATATGAAGGTCAAAAGTTGGATGGAATATGTGGAAAGTATGATGTTTCTTGTGAAGGTACAACTAAAATGGATTTGAGCGGAAAACAAGCAAATATAGCTTCTGCAGAACAGGAACTTTACAGTTTAGCAGATAATTTTATCGTAAGGGAAGGTTTTAGTTCTGCTGGCAAGCCTGTAATTAGTGAATGCATCAACAAAGGATGGCAAGGACTAGAGAAGGACAAAACCTGTATGATAATGGTTGAACCATGTCAAAGACCAATTTTGAAGGAAGGATGGATTGCAAAAACGGATGACCAGTTGATGAACATTTTGTTTATGAGTGGAACATTAAACTCAATAGAGGCTGATGTCATTCTGTGTCCAGTCAATAAGGAATTGGTACCTATAGGATTTGATTCTGAAGCATTGATGGGAGGTTTGTTATAAAACATTTTTTTTATGGCCTACCATTGTGGAGGTGGCATTAGGTTTTACCCTTGTCTGTTTGTATATGTCTGTCAGTTCTGAAATTGGTTTCAGTTCTCTAACTAAAGTTTGCATTAATTTCAACCAAATATAATGAAACTTATACACAATTCTTATTACCACAAAACACTGATCAAGTTTGATTTTTCAGCAGTGGTATGATTGCCAATGGGACAACTATCCACAAGAGACCAAAATGACACAGAAATCAACAACTATAGGTCACTGTACGGCCTTCATCAATGAGCAAAGCCCATACCGCATAGTCAGCTATAAAAGTCCCGAAATGACAAATATAAAACAAGTCAAATCAGAAAAATAGCAGCCTAATTTATTTTAAAAATAATAAACTAACAACAACTAACACATTAACAAACAACAACCATTGAATTACAGGCTCCTGGCTTTGGACAGGCACATACATACAGAAGGTGGCGGGGTTAAACATACAAGCTGGATTCCAATCTTCCCCTAACCTGGGACAGTTTACAACTGGTAATTTAAACAATTTTTTTTAATTTCTTAAATCATATTTAAACAATGAAGTGTTTATAAAGCCCATAAATTTGACCCAATCTGTCTAAACTCATTGATTTGTTGCATAGCTTATCCTTTCAGGTCTAAATAAAGAAAGGCTTGTCAAACTCCTACCTAAGACATCTGGGAAAAAGCTTCGGATAGGTGATATAGAAAGACTGTATGATCCAGAAAACCTTAACTGCCACTGTTTACTATTGACTGTTCTTGATGAAAAGTTGAACGGTCACTCAGAATCGCTTGATCAGAAAATAGCAGCAGAAGTTATAAACTCTTTAGAAACAAGCAGTTTTAGAAGTTTTGGGATATCGCTGAGCTACAAAACAAGTCCAGAATGGAAAATGTTTTCATTACAATTGCTGTCTTGTTTATGGAAATCCAGTTCTAAACTTAAGTGTCCAATGTTGGTTTATTGCTTTGGGGAAGAAGACTTTGATAGTCTTGACAACCACCTATCTGAGAAATTAATGATTGAAAAGTATTTGCTTCCTATAAAAGCAGAATCTTTACAATATCAAGGTAATATATAATAACTTAAAATTGACACGTAATATTGCTTATTTTATTTATGCAATGAGCAGGGTGAGTTCAAATTATGTTTTTGACTGCTTAGAAAGGGGAAAGTGCATGATAAATTTGCCCTGCCATACAAGGTAAGAGATACAAATTTAGAAAGTAAAACGTTACTCAACATAGCCTTTAAACTATATTAAATTATGTTCTTTTAAGAGCTCTCACCTGCCTCATAGAGCCTTGGGAGTTCAGATATGATTAAAATTACATTGTAGTCCATTGTCTGTGTGTACTATTTACACACCATCTTCTCTGAAGGTACTTATCCAACTTAAATTCATTATACAGATCAAAGCAATGGCTGCAGAAGTCAAACTTTCAGTCATACTAACTGATTTATAAAACCTCTTCTCAACTGCAACTAAAGGCATTTGTTTTATGAAAAAAAATTAAGATTAGCCTAATTTAGGGTTTAAAAAAACCAATTTAAAACAATGTTTATTTATGTGTAAAAGGGCTCCAATATTATGCCATTGGTGAGACTTAGTTGAAAGTCTTTAAAAAATCATGTTTTTCTTCTTCCTAAAACAACTTGATGGGAGTCTATATGTGTGGGAGGTCCAGGGGTGTGGAAATATTTGTTGTGAGCACTTGTCCCTGGGCAAGTAAAACTAAAAATTTTACTTGTCCGGAAAAAAATTTACTTGCCCTGATGATCCCAATAAATATTAAAGTATTTCTTGTTAGCTAATATATGATTCTTACTTAGCACTATTGTGCATCACAAACGAATGAAATCCATTTGTTTATATGTGTAAAAAATTAGTAAAGTAGGAAATGGGTTAACATCAGTGGGACAGAAACCTAACAGCAAACCAACCAATGAAATGACATGTAAAGGACAATTTTGCAGCAGTTTTGGGATAAAAGTTGTAGCCAGTAGGTACATAATATACTAAATTTGAGGACAGTGATTCTCGCTTCCGTTTCCTTTTTTTTAGGCAGTTAAGCTGCCTTATGCGAGCACCCTGGATTTGGGTTCCCCCTGGGAATTTTTGAAAAAGTGCCATTGCTCTGATCTGGCAGGTCTGGTAGATTCTTTATAACTAATTTGACATTTTTTTCACACTTTTTGTTATAAAAAAACAATAAATATAAGGAAGATTACCTTAAATGATCGTCGATTTTCCCAAAACAATTGAAGTTCCCCATTTGAAAAAGTGCTAATTAAAAAGTTAAGCATAGCTTGTTATCGTCTGTGCTTTTGAAGAAGATGTAAGTGAACTATTGTAAGGATAATTTCATCGCCGAAAATGTTTGTAATGAAGGCATTAAAATTTGCCAAATGGCATGAATGGCGCATGGATATTATTATGCGGCTATTACGCCGTTGAATTTGGTGGATTCCATCCTACTAAAGGTAAATATTTAAAAGCATTGTCTTACTTCCTCTCTGTATAAGTCTTGGATTTGTAAGAATACTTGATTATTTTATTTCTACATTGTATGAAGATATGTATTTTATTTAATTATTTAATGCAAGCTGATGTTATTATTTGTCATCGTGTCTCTCCGTACTTGCTATGTATCGTGTAAACCCCCAAACATTATACTCGATCAGGGCCATTCAATCGGGACCTCATTTGAATACGTATTTATAGATTATGTCGATGTCAATTAAGGTCATTTCAAGATGGTTTCCTTTATCGTGTTTTAGTTAAAACAAGGACGTATAACTGAGTAAAATCACAAAAATACTGAACTTAGAGGAAAATATAAAGTTGACATGGTTAATTAATTGCTTTACACACAAACCAGTAAACTCATTCATGTAAGACGATACACCTGTACAGTGTGACCTTTCACTTGGAAATATAGTTTCGTATACAAAATTCCACTTCTTTCAGGTTTACATTTTCAGTATTAATGGTTACAATTTACAATTAAAAAAATGTTAGATCTTGATTTATTTTAGTCGATAAGTTAAGAGTTAAACACAAAAAGTCGGAATACGAAAATTTTTGATACTTCAATCACACATATTTAAAATGGCGCATCGTGGTTTACTTGTACACACGTGAATAACTTTAAACGAAATCGATCTTGGGAAGATTTCACTAGGTTTTATCTCGACTATAATGGTTTTACCATTGAAGGGTTCATCTTTTATTGATATTCAGGATTCAAGTACACTGTTAAGATGCAATGACACAAATTTTACCAAATCCGAAACAAAGCGGACATTCGATCAAAGGCTGATTTTTATGCAAATTACTAAGTCAAAACTGTTAGAGTGTTTATTTTATTTAAAAATAATAACAAAGAGTAGTCAAGAATACTTTTATTTCTAAATAATAAAAAGAGTTGTCAAGAATACATTATAACATTGACAACACATGATGTTTCTGGCCAAACCTCGTTCAACATCGTATCCCACTCTGGAAAAAAAAATGTCATGAAATCCTATAGTACTGCATAGTCCGCACTCTTTCGATCAATTTCATTCCCAGGGTACATAACCGCGGAGTATACACCCCTTTCTACGGTATGTAACACATAAACAAACGACAGCTACTGAATTACAGGCTCCTGACTTGGGACAGGAACATATATTTCATTACCAGAATATTTAGCCAACCCCCTTTGTCATGGTCTATTGACTAATATGTATTAGTTTTTGATTAGGTCAGTTATTGAGGAACCACTAGTGAATGGTCAATGATATTTGGTGTGCAGTTGGATAAACTTTGTCACTTTTAATTTCTTGGCTCACACCGAACAACAAGCTATAAAGGGCCCAGAAATTACTAGTGTAAAACCATTTAAACTAGAAAACCAAAGGTTTGTTAAAAAAGGACAACTTATGAAAAGTCAATGGTATTTGGTAAGCAGTTGTATATTCCTCCATACAGCTTGTAACTATTAGCAAAACCTACATGTATACTGTATAGTAAGCTTTAAAAGACCAGGAATTACAAATGTAAAACAATAAAAACTAATAAAAATGTTAAAATAAATAAAATTTTGAAAGTGGCGGGATTGGATAGTGAAAATTTTAGGGTACAAACATTATTCAATACTTGAGAAATAGCCGAGATAATATTTTCACCAATTTTTCAACAATATTCGTCTTAACTTCTGCCAAGTTTGTCTCTGCTTTTTTATTTAACTGCCTACAGCGCCTTTGGTGCTTTGATTTTAAATACTCTGTGTCCTCCGTTTGCATTTAAGGTTTTCTACTCGACTCATGATTCTTTTTGTCTTGCTTGCCCAGCTTATTATTAAGTATTTGTCAATCTGAATCTCGATACAAAATTGAAAGAAATGACACAACCGGTAAATGATGGATAAAACTTAATCGACAATCCAGGGTCAATGGACAAAGCCAATGCAATGTTACGCGACTCTGGTTCGCATACTTATTTTTATTTATTATGGTAATCGATCTATTTCCAGTATCATGTAATATTTATTGTCATGAACATTGATGTTTTTACTTGCTGAAGATTGGTTTCTTTCACATAAATTAAACATCTTTATACATTTTGAAATTAATTTTATGTTTTTGTTGGATTTGAACTTTGTCTTGTACAAATGTTGTATATTTTTTTACTTGTCCACGGGCAACCAAGACAAAAATAATTACTTGTCCGGTTGTTCAAATGTACGAGTCGGGCGAGTCAGGCATAGCATTTCCACACCCCTGAGGTCCCTGTCATATAAGTTAATAATTCAGTGTTCTCTAATTCCTACCCGATTTATCCTTTTCCTGACCTGTTGATTATTTTTATTTAATCAACTTGTGGCTTGTTTGATCTCAGTCCTTCATTGGTCAAAATTTGATCATGTCGTCAAATTTTCTTGCTTCGTCTGAATTTCCTATTGTGACATCATGAAAAAAGGACACTTCTTTTTGAATACCATTCATAAAGAAGGATTAAAATTGTGTGTACATAGCCTATAAATCAATACGATGTTTAACCACTCTCAACAGTTAAATTTTAAATATCTAAAACGCTCAGCAAGCCTCACATTTTAAATTTGAAAATTTTACTGTCTCAAGTGGATAAATAGGGTATCACACTTGATACAGTGGTAGAATCTATAATTATATTTTACTGTAATGTAGTTTATTCTTATTTTGTACTTACAGAGGAAGAGAAATCTATTAAAGTCCTGGTAGAACAAGGATCCATACTTGACTATGATACCAAGGTGAGATATTGGTTGATCCAACCAGAAAATGAGATAGCGTCATCTTCGTTGCTCGCATTAAATTATTTATGAGTTTTAAATCTTTTTGTTGGTAAAATGTCTATATTAAATTATGTCAACTATTTTCTTCAAATAGTTTAAGGTTTTTTGAGTAAGTTTGTTCATGAGTATAAAGCTGATAAAGTAAAAGGCTCTCCTACTTGTTAAGGGACATCACACTTTAAATCAAGAATATTTGAACTGTTTAGTGTATTGTTTTTGAATACTTATTGTATTTGTTGTTTTAAGCCTAATGGAAAAGAATTTATTCATTCATTGAAGTTTTTATGGTATAATCAAAGACATAAGGATTACTATCTGTTAGCACAGAAGTAAACTTGTTGTATAAAGATTTATATTTCAAAAGTAAAAGACCTGGATACTTTATACCTTGTATGCTTATACCTTATGTTATGAAGATTTCATCTACCATATGTCCATTGTCATAGCTTGACCTCATTTCATTCATGGTTCTGTGACTGTTAAAGTTAAAGAATAAATTTGGTTGGTATATGGGTACATGTTCATCAGACAAGATTCAAGTTATGTGATTATGTCCATTTATCAAATACTGTAAGTAAACTATATGCCTTGTATGGAATGATTGTAAGGGATGTACATGTCCATCTGGCTGGTTCCATCTGATCTTGACTCATTTCCATGGTTCATTAGTCAATACTAAGTTTTTTTGTTTTGATCTGTTATTCAAATTCTAATACTGTGGATTCATTATTATTCGTTGGATATCAATTTTTGTGGGTTTCGTGGATACAGTTGAACCACAAATCCAAATGTTAAACGAATTCCAATTCCATAAGATTTGTAAACAAAGATTGGCAAAACCACAAAATCAAATATTCACGAAAATGTAAGTTTTTCTGAATCCATGAAAATTAATACCCACGAAAATAAATGAATCCACAGTAGGCCAGCTGTATTTGGTTTATGAAATAAGTCTAAGATATGTCTTTCTGGCAAGTAACATTTGACCTTGACCACATATTTGTAGTTCATTAGTCAATGCAAAATTTGTTTGTTTGGTTGATCAATTACAATAAGCCATAGGTCAACTACATTTGGTGTATGGAATGATTGCCTAGTCGGGTTTATCTGACCTGGACTTCATTGTTACAGATATTTTGAAATGTTAAGATTATATGAAACATTGCATTTAAAACTTAATCTGAAAGTTGAAGTTGAAGGTTTTTAACATAAAATCAATGCTCTGAGTAAAGCAGAGGAGACATTCCAGCATGTGCACTCTTGTTTTTAGAACAATATTGCATTCACATCAGCATACATGTTATCTTCAAGAATATTTTGAGACATGACCTTCAAATCAACTAAATATATGGTGTGATACTTAATAATAATGATGTTTAAATTAGAGTATTCTACTTATATTTCCAGGTTGATGCCCTAATCAACTCTGTTGGTGCTTCTCTTGATCTAAGCAATGGGATTGTGTCTAAAAAGCTTGTTAAGATGGCTGGTGATATTGTGCAAAATGAATGTAAAAAAAAGTACAAAGAAGGGATCAATATAGGAGACATTGCCATCACTTCTCCTGGAAATATGAAGTGTAGAACGATTTTTCATGTGGCTTTGTACAAATACTGGGTTTTTGATGGAAATATTTCTATTGAAGTATGTTGAAATCTGAAAACTGGTAATACAAAATTATGCTTCTCCAACCAGAATTGTTCATGTTCTCTGCCTGAAAGGACATTTGTGGTTATAAAATCTTGAAAAAAATGTACATGAAAATTCACCTTTTTCCTTTATATAACCAACTTTCTCAATGTATTTTATTCTGACTTTACATATTGTAGGTCAATACTACATATTTGCATGAAGATTGAACAGATAAGGTCATGAAGAAATTATTAACAAAATCAAAACATATGCAGCAAAAATAGTTCTTTATGAAACTAAGTTGCAACTTGTTAATGTAAATACAGAGGGCCATTTACCTTTTTACAAACAGGGTTAATGAAAATAAATAGGTTTTGCGATTTTAATTTTCTTTTTTCATCTGAATTTTATTTTAAGTTTCCTTAAAATAATCATGAATAGACATAGTTTCAACCTAAATTTTAAGACTTTAAACTGGCTTTTTATACGCCCATTTAGGGGACGTATCATGGTATACCTTTGTCCGTCAGACTGTCAACATGTTGGACATTAACTCAAAAATACTATAACCAATTTGCATAAAACTTTGGTGAATTGTTCATAACTATTTATGTGAGCTCCCTTTCAGTTTTTTTTATAAATTTAGATTTTAGGTTTCCAAGTTTTGCGGTTTTATTCATAAAAAAGGGGGATTTTCTAGTTTTATAATGTTGAATTGTTTATATCTATTGATGTAAACTCCCTTTTGATTATTCATTAAAAAAGGAGGATTTTCCAGTTTTCAAATAATAACTCAGGAATGTTTTCACCAACTTGCAAGAAATTTTGGTGAATCATTTATATTTATTGACATGAGCTCCCTTTCGATTTTTCTGAGTTTTAGATTTTACGTTTCTAAGTTTTGGGGTTTTATTCATAAAAAAAGAGGGATTTTCCAGTTTTTGAATTGTTTATATCTATTGATGTAAACTCTTTTTTAATTTTCATAAATTTCTATTATGACCGTAAGAAGTTATTGAATTTTATTCCTTGAAAATATGGAGGGCATATCATGCCCTCATTGCACAGCTGTTTATTGAACTGTGTCCTTAAAAAACATATGTTAATGACTAATTATGTATATAACATATTCCAAATGTATTTAGATTAATCAGTGTTCTAGGATTTTTTTGGCACCTTGACTTACCACGGGTAAGATCAATAAAAAAATTACTTACCCACATCTAAAAGTTAAATCCGCTTATGGCCGGGGGTCTGGGGGCCGCTCAGGGCCCCCAGAAGCTCTGGGGTAAATGATGCAAAATCCTGCATTCTAGCCATTTCCTGGCACCTTTTTCATGCTTCAGAAAGTACCCTTTTTTGTGATGTCAAATGATGTTTTGTATGAAGCAATGATGACTAAAGTGTATTGAAAAGTATTTGAAATATATGGCTTAATTGTAACTATATACCTATACCACCAGAAAAGTACATTGAACTATAACAGTACTTCACTGACTTTCATACCAATAATCCACTGTAAAAAAAATAAGGGACTTACATGCAACTCTTTTTAAAAATCAGACATGCTCTTTATAAAATACTGAATATTTTTCAGGCTAATTCACTGAACATTAATGATTAAGAATAAGTCATTTGTTGCACAAAGATTTTAAATTTAATAACTTTTATGACATGCTTTAAATTATATGTTGTGAAGTTTGTCTGAACAAAGCTGGATTCGGATACGATTGAATTTTGTACAAAATTTTAAAAAAACGATTTCTTACTAAATTTGACAAATATGTTATAGTTATTACTATGTCATTTATTAAGAGCTATAATAAATGCAACTGTAAGTTTATTTTCCTCCGATGACAAGAAAAAAAACCGTTTATGTCCCATTTAAGCACCAGTTATCAATCCGGATTTTCCGATTTTACCGACACCGTGACCGACTTTTAGAATGATAGGAGAAGAATGTGGTCTCTTTTGCGCTTGATTACACCTAGTAAACGAGTGCTTGAATAAAAGCGCCGATAGACATCGACAAAATCTTCGATCTTTTATCATAGTTTTTTCTCGTGATTTAATAAAAATAAAAAGCAGATATGGGAAAATTGAAGAGGACCGGGAAATTTCAAGAGTTTTTCGGCTTCCCCGAACTTGAAAATTGACTTACCACCGGGTGACAAAGGCTAAAAAATGACTTACCCTTTGTCATAATCCACTTACCCCGGGTAACGGGTAATGGGAATCCTAGAACACTGTTAATGCCAAGTTTATCAGTGCCATGCTATCCTAAATATTCAATGACCTTTTCTTTACTTTTAACAATCCTTTGTTGGGCACATTAATTTAGTTTGTCAATTATTCATAACAGATTCTGAAGAGTATTATGGGAAAATGTATGAAAAAAGCAGAGAAAAAGAAACTCACCTCTATAGCATTTCCAGCTCTGGGTACTGGTACTTTAGGATATCCCCCTTGTTTGGTTGCCAAGACAATGTTTGCTGCTGTTGATGAGTTTGAAAGAACATATCCTACATACTTAAAGCAGGTTGTTTTTGTTCTGTTTAAAGACCCAGATGTATTTCAGGTAATGTAAATGTTCATTTCTTTAATCTTTTGTATTGCACGACTCATGTAAAATTGTATAAGTATGTTACTGTCTTGTCACAAAGTGGACAGAAGAAAATTTGTATAGAACAGATGTACATAAGTATTAATTATCTGGAACATACTATGGCATTAACAATTTGGATATAACTTGTATTTCTAATCTCCATTTTTACCTTGTTAAAGACTCTTTGAAAGTAGATTCTTTCAACATGGGAACTTGCATTGTCTCCTGACCTTAATCTCATTTAAATGCTAAGGGGTCAGGTTACTAGAAATCAGGAAATAAGGAATTTGCCTGTGAATTTATTTAAAGAATTTTTTTACTGCAACATTAAAATTACATTAGATTTACTTAAAACTATCACAAAAACCAGGAAGTTGTCATTAAATCAACATGAAATTTGTTATGCACTTTTATTATGATTTGAACTTTTTATGATGAATGCCAAATAAGATTTTGTTGCCTACTGATCAGGTTAACTTTTAGGTAAAGGTTAGCTGATACTTTTGATACTCAATATATGTTAATCTTGTTAATGAATTACAACTATTTCTTCACTATTTTCTGAAGAAAAAAATCCCTAACAGAATGACTTCTTATTTGGTCAGCTGTTTGGTAATAATGTGTTAAAACATATAGCTAGGCTTTTTGGATCTGTCAGGTACATACTACCTATTTCCTGACCAATAGTGGGAAAACTATTAGTGCAACTCAAATATAGGACCATTGGCTACTGGGCCCCCTGCAAATATCTGAAACTGAGAATGATACACTTGCCATCCTTGTTTTTATCAATATACAAATAATTCATATGAATGAAACTGTCAAATGACTATTGGAATTATCATAATCCTTAAATGACAACTTTACCTATTTTTGGCTATTTTATTGCAAAGATCTTCACCTCAGAAACAACAGAAAACATCTCAATTAAATTTAATATGAATGATCCATAGATTACGGTAGAAAAAAAACCAGAAATTATTCTGATTTTTTTCATATCAATATATCATGTATTTTTTTTATATTTGTATAGCTTTTTAAAAATGTTGGCCAGTGGAGGAATGAAAAAAGAAAAGATATGATAAACTACGGTAAGTGAATAATATACTGTATAAAAGGAATGTAGAAATTCTTCTCAAGAGTAAATTTAGAAATCATCAATATAGATGTGAATGGACAAACCAAATGTTCAATTGGCAAATGCAACTGAAAGGACCACTTTAAAAGTAGTAAACATTTCTAAGAAAACAGTAATCAGAATACTCAGGAATAAATACCTAATGTAATATTTGGGAACTATATTTTAGACCACAAACTAAGGGATTTAATTATGATTGGAAGCCATCATACTGCAAAAAAGTCCATATTTACTGTGGATATTTGCATTATAAGTAAGTATAACGTTAATTTCAAAGTCCTCTCATTCAATAAACACTGGGTTTAAACTGATTTTCCTTTGTTAGTTTTGTTAGTCCATTAGGTCTTCCTCCATCAGGGATAAAGTTTTGTTTATTTAGTCAACCATGAGTTGATGATCACACCAACTTCAAAGCTAGCATGTATGAAAAAGCGACGGGGGCATAATTCGCTCAATAGGCAGCTGTTTATTTTAATTGGGGCTAGATCGACTTCCAATTGGGCTGAATAGACTTTGGCTGGAATAAATAGGACATAATCATGTCTAGAAATCTAATTATATAAATTCAACAAAACTATTGTGTATACAAGAAATAAAATAATCCACTCACATGACTCATAATTTTCAGTTATTCGACCAAAGCAGTTGATGTTTCTACCTAAAGACTTAGAAACCAGAGTAACTGTAGCAGATAATGGTTATTTCAGCAGTTTAAGATACAAAGAACTGAAAGTAGTTGTTACAGAATCAGGGAGTCTAGGTTGGTAAAATGCATGTAGTTGTTATAGATATAAATGAGATAAAATTAAAATAGAACAAGCAATTATGTAATAAGATTTAAGCAAAGAATATAACTCTGCAATGTAGATGACTTAATTTAGAAAGGTTTTAACTTTCATAAGTTTCATCATATTAAAAAAAGTAACATCACAAAATACTAGTCTCTAAGGAAAATCCAAAACTGAAAATCTGTAATCAAATGGCAAAATCAAAGGCCCAAACACTTAAAACGAATGGATAACACAATTCACAATCCTGAATTGGCACAGGCTTTTTCTTATGTAGTAAATGGTTGATTGAACCTGGTTTTAAAGCTAGCTAAACCTCTCTCTTCTATGACACTCGCATAAAATTCCATTATATTGATAACGATGTGTGAACAAAACAAGCTGACATAATAGGTGAAAATGTCAAAAGTAGGGGTACAGCTGTCAAGCATTCTTTTTTTTTTGCTTCTGATTGGGATTCTTTTAGTAGATTTCACTTTTGTAGAGGTTGCTTTAAGAACTATAGAACTCTTTTTTTATAGATAAGAAAATGGATTGGAATGGTCAAGATGGCTGCTTTGTTTTGAAGATGAAAATTGGACATAGTGTAGATGGAATGAAAGCATGCTTCAATGAAATGATAACTCATATGCAATCAAAGAAATTTCATATAGTTGATTTGTTTTTACAAAAAGTTCCAGGTTTGTAAATATCTTTATAAAGAATCAAATACTATCTCTTGTTCTCCAATGAAAATATAAAATCCAAGACATCATTGTATTTTTTTATTTTTTTTGTAATTTGAACTTCCTGGTCCAAAGTCCCATTGTGAGTTATTTAGTTAATTTCCATGATTTCGTCTATCCACCTTCATAATTTGTGTTGTACAGAAACAACTATAAAATAAGGAGATGCAGTATGATCCCCAACAAGACATTTATCAACCAAAGTTCAAACGAAGTGGGTGTAAGCAATTATTATATACAAACCCTTCTACCTTTAACAATGGGAAAAACAATACTGTATAGTGGAATTAAAAATATGAAACTATTTAATTGAGAAAACTAGAAAAGTAGGAGAGACACTGAGTTCCTTGGAACCCTGACAGAATATTTATTTGACAACGCTGCAAAAAACAGGATATATGACACATTATCGCAAGGTGAGGAATATTTGACATTGGAGCCTAAAGTTATGAACATTTTATAAAGGTGCATTAGCCAATCTTATTCATAGTTACAAAGTAATAAAATCT
Source organism: Mytilus galloprovincialis (assembly GCF_965363235.1). Classification (NCBI taxonomy): domain Eukaryota; kingdom Metazoa; phylum Mollusca; class Bivalvia; order Mytilida; family Mytilidae; genus Mytilus; species Mytilus galloprovincialis. The sequence goes on along the minus strand of NC_134850.1, from coordinate 62,198,405 downwards.
AAGGTTTATTAATTGCTTGTATAAATGTTTTAGATTAGTGCACTGTTTTAATTTTCATTTTTTGTTTCAATAAATGTATCATTTGTAAAATTAGTACTACTATTTCTTTTTAATAGAAATTCCAATCCATAAACAGTTGAAGATTCTGATAAGTGAGGTAAAACAGCATGGAGAAGACATAGATATCATTAACAGGAAGAATGCTGGAAATAATGTTCTACCAGCAATAAACTATGTTAAGCTTGTGAGAGTTTTTCTCAAGTCTGATGATTATGCAGAAGTAGAAACAGAATGTTTGAAATTTAATGACAACAAGGATGGTAATTATATAAAACTTCTCTTACATTGTCTTAAATATGCAAAGAATAAGAATGTCCTTGATATCGTTTAGAGTCAACCATATTATTAAAAACTTAGCCTTTTGACATCCTTCAGAAAAAAATCCTTTTGAAGTTGACAAAACTGTCAACATGATTTTTAGCCTGAATTTGAGATTTTGCAACCACTTTTTGTTCATATAATGACGTTTGTCTTGTTTCAAAAAAACTTTTCAACAAAAAATCTTTTTTCGTTTGAAAAATTGAAACGAAAGTTTTTATGATTCACCTCAGGTTTTCAACTTCAAAGTTTTTAATTATTCGTCAATGTTTATATTCAACATAGCTGCCTTATCTAAAAAAAGGCAACAGGAAATTTTCACTCTTAATATATTACCACCTGTTTTGGAATTATTGCCCTTTAAATATTGATTCCCCTCTTAATTTAAAGCAACTATTAGCTGTTATCCTGAAACTTATAGGAGCTGGGTTAAGATAATCAGAACAGCAAGATAAATCAACTTTGAAAATTGAAAGAAAAAATATGTATCCTTGTTCACTTTAGGAGGTATTGTTTCTGAAATATCAGTTTTAAGCAGTTTTTGGCTGTTATAGTGAATTAAGCTTGGTTAAAAGTGTTAATGCCAGAATGACAGACATGACAACATCTGTCACAACCCTTTCTGAGTGTTATAGTCCCTGAAATATTGTATTTGACTTATATTTACAGTTCTTCCTGTTGTCTTAATAAATCTATGAACCAGTTTAATGATATAGGAAGATGTGGTGTGAGTGCCAATGAGACAACTCTCCATCCAAATAACAATTTATAAAAGTAAACCATTATAGGTCAATATACGGCCTTCAACACAGAGCCTTGGCTCACACCGAACTAAAAGCTATAAAGGGCCCCAAAATTACTAGTGTAAAGCCATTCAAACGGGAAAATCTAATTTAATCTAATCTATTTTAAAAACGAGGAAAGAGAAACCTGCATAGATTACATAAACAAACGACAACTACTGTGCATCAGATTCCTGACTTAGGACAGGTGCAAACATAAGCATGTAAATTGCAAAAAGATTTGATCTGCAACACAAGAGTAACAGTTGTATGTGCATATAAAAGTCATTATTAACAAACTTGTGTTTTTCCACAAGGTGAGCAATACCGACACAATATTTAAAGGCTTAAATAGGCTAATGGGCTTTGCAATTTCAGGCACCAAATAATGGCTCTTATCATGCCTCCCCCTTTGATATTTATTTCAGAAAGTAAATGTCAATGGCATATCACAGATCAAACCTCCTTTCCATTCAGTGTGGAGGTGGTGGGGTCAAAGACGACAGCTGACATTGTGTATAAAAAAGTTGTTCAGGACATTTCTTCTATTCAGGTATGCTGATTTTTTAGGTAATTATATAATTTTTTAAATCAGATATTGTCCATCATTAACATCTTATTAGATTTGATGATAAAGCTTAAATATAATTTCAAAATATAATTCCACAATACATGTTTTAGAAAAGTTATACCAATGTCTGATTTACTAACAAGGTAACATGAAGGATATTATGTGTTTGAACTAGATCTTCAAAAGGAATATTCAACTGGTTTAAAAAAAGGTTACGTCAATAAGAAATATTATTTATGTAGTAAATTGCACTCTCACAACTATTTTTTTGGTAAGTGTAAAATGAAATATACATAGGTTTATTACAGCATTTTCCTTAGTGAGTTCAGGACTGATCCATTATTTGAAATGCCTGATTACAGGACATATTATTAACAAGTCAGACAATAACTCAAAAATACTTTACCCGATTTGTATAAGACTTTGGTGCATTGATTATGTTTTTTGATGAGAGCACCCTTTCAAATTTAAAAATTTTTTGATTTTGTGTTTTCAAACTATGGGGTTTTATTCATTGAAAAAGGGAGATTTTTCAGTTTTTGGACAATAACTCAACAATGCTTTAAACAGTTTTCATGAAACTTTGGTGACTGTTTTATATCTATTAAAATAATCTCCCTTTAGTTTTTTCATGAATTTCTGTTATGACATTGAGGAGATATGGAACTGTATTCTTTAAAAAGGCAACTTGTGTTTATGGGGCAGCTCTTTATTAATACCTTTTTAGCTCACCTGGTTCAAAGGGCCAAGTGAGCTTTTCTCATCACTTTGCATCCCGTCGTCGTGGTCCGTCGCCACAATCATCATTCGGGTATCTAGTTTAAAAAATGTGTGGCGTGACCCGGCCAACCAACCAAGATGGCTGCCATGGCTAAAAATAGAACATAGGGGTAAAATGTAGATTTTGGCTTATAGCCAAAGCATTTAGAGCAAATCTGACGGAGTAAAATTGTTTATCAGGTCAAGATCTATCTGCTCTGAAATTTTCAGACGAATTGGACAACCAGTTGTTGAGTTGCTGCCTCTGAATTGGCAATTTTAAGGAAATTATACTGTTTTTTGGCTATTATCTTGAATATTATTATAGATAGAGATAAACTGTAAACAGCAATAATTTTCAGCAAAGTTAGATCTACAAATAAGTTAGTATGACTAAAATGGTCAGTTAACCCCTTAAGGAGTTATTGCCCTTTATAGTCATTTTTTACCAATTTTTCCTAATTTTTTCTAATGTTTTACAAAAATCTTCTCCTCTAAAACCACTGGTCCAAATTTAACCATACTTGCCCATAATCATCATTGAGGTATGTAGTTTGAAAAATGTGTGCGATGACCCTGCCAACCAACCAAGATGGCTGCCAATGGCTAAAAATAGAACATAGGGGTAAAATGTAGATTTTGGCTTATAACTCTGAAACCAAAACATAAAGAGCAATTCAGACATGGGGTTAAATTGTTTTGCAAGTCAAGATCTATCTGCCCTGAAATTTTCAGATGAAGCCGACAACTGGTTGTTGGGTTGCTGTCCCTGAATTGGAAATTTTTAAGGAAATTTTGCTGTTTTTGGTTATTATCTTGAATATTATTATAGATAGAGATAAACTGTAAACAGCAATAATGATCAGCAAAGTTAGATCCACAAATAAGTCAACATGACCAAAAAGGTCAGTTGACCCCTTAAGGAGTTATTGCCCTTTATAGTAAATTTTTAGCCATTTTTTGTAAGTCTTAGTAATCTTTTACAAAAATCTTCTCCTCTGAAACAACTGGGCCAAATGATTCCAAATTTGGCCACAATCATCTTTTGGGTATCTAGTTTTAAAAATGCCATCCAACCAATATGGCCGCCACGGCTAAAAATAGAACATAGGGTTAAAATGCAGTTTTTGGCTTTTAACTCAAAAATCAAAGCATTTAGAGCAAATCTGACAATTGAAAATTGTTTATCAGGTCAAGATCTATCTGCCCAGAAATTTTCAGATTGATCGGACAACCCATTGTTAGGTTGCTGCCCCATAATTGGTAATTTTAAGGAAATTTTGCTGTTTTTTGTTATTATTTTGAATATTATTATAGATAAAGATAAACTGTAAGCAGCAATAATGTACAGCAAAGTAAAACCTTAAAATAAGTCAACATGACCAAAATGGTCAATTGACCCCCTAAGGAGTTATTGTCCTTTATAGTCAATTTTTAATTTTCATAAAATTTGTAAATTTTTACTAACATTTTCCACTGAAACTACTGGGCCAAGTTCATTATAGATAGAGATAATTGTAAGCAGCAAGAATGTTCAGTAAAGTAAGATGTACAAACACATCACCATGACCAAAACGCAATTTTGTCATGAATCCATCTGCATCCTTTGTTTAATGTTCACATAGACCAAGGTGAGAGACACAGGTTCTTTAGAGCCTCTTGTTTATGCAAATATTTTCCTTCAACTTTCACTGCGCCGACTTTTACTTCCATGTACAAATATATTTATACGACAGGTTCATTGTTATAGCTTTCATCAATAAATAATCTTGACAAACTTCAAGTTTGGATCTATCGTTGTCAGTCAATATTGATTTACATTTGAAAGGCAAAATGATAAACATCGCAAATCCTGTTTTATGTCATCCATTTTGAACAAGGTCTGGGAATCCCCGTAGTTCTAGCTTTTAAAATCTTCTGTTCTTGTCCAAATCCTTTTAATCAGCCGCCGCTGATAAATCGTTATCATTAAAATACTTCTGAACGTGTTGGGCATTTCTCCAAATAATATCCGCCATTTTGTCACTTTTTTCATCAAATTTTTCACTTTTGGTTTTATCGCTTATTTTTAACCAATCAGAATTCATGCAAGTAGAAACTGCCGCAATCTCATGAAAATTGACTCCGCTCATTCAATGGTAACTGTGTAAACAAACGGAGTTACGGAAAACGACTATAGTTGCGCGTAGCAGTAGCAGACTGCTTTATCATAACAACTATAGTCGTCACGTATGTAACAGTCTAAGGGTTAAGTGTCTATTTCAGTAGATTCAATTAGTTTATGTGAAATATTTTAACTGATTTAGTCATAAAAACCCTACGATTCAAGCTTAAATATGAAAAATCTATGAAATATGCCAAAAAATGTCACTTTTCAGATTTTAGTAATTTAGGATGACTTAAAGATGTTAGTACCTTATATATGTGCATTGCATTGTCAAAAACAGACCATATTTATGTAGCAGAAGCATTCTACTTTCCAATAAATAACTATAAGTTTACATTTTAACAATTTTGTAAAACTACTATATTGTTGGGCCAAAAAGGGGTCTTACTGGACCTACTTCTTTTTTATATATTAGGCAGTCTTAAGGGTTTGGCTACAGAAGTGTTTCTTTAACTCAGTCGGTTAGAGCACTGTCTTGTAAAACAGAGCTCCTGGGAGAAATGCCAGAGGATTCGAAGTGATTTTGCAATAGAATCATGCTCTCCTGTGACACTTTGTTATCCATAGCTTATATAAACTGTCTCAACTTTTGCACTGGTATCTGTGGCAGGTAGCCCACCTTTTGTATGACATACTTTCTTTTATTTTTTTTCAGGCTACCTTCAGATTTAAAATGAACATTCAGAGCACAGAAATAAAGAAAGTAAAAAAAGCAGTAGAAAAATTGAAGAAAGATATTTCTGAGATAACTCTAGATGAAGATGCTTATCAAGTTGTATGTGAAGCAACTCAATCACAAATTAGTCACATCAAAAAGGAATTGGCTATGTATGAAGATTTGTCCCTTTCCTATGACATGAGTGAAGATGATTACTCTGCTTTAAAATATATCACAAATGATGACGAATGGCGATCTTATGTCAAAAAAATGAAATATGTGAAAGGAAAAATGACAATTGATGTTGAAGATTCAGATGCTGTAAGCATGTTGGCCACATGTATAAAAAGTAAACTGGAGTGGCTGATGCAGTTAGCAGGAACAGAAGTAATTCCACCAAGCAAGCATTCAATTCCACATACAGATTTAATATCTGAAGTAGAAGATACATGGCCAGGAATGTTTTGTTTCTTGTCCTTCGATAGGAAGAGAATAATTATTAAAGCTTCAAGCTATGAACAAGCACAACAGGCAAAGTATATGATGGAAGTTAATCTTGGAATGGTGCAACAAGGTGGTGGACGTAGAAATAGGAAATTTGCGTCACCAGATGAAGTTGGTCCTGGACCTGTTGCTGCACCTTCCAGCACTTCTGAATTGGCCATCAAAGGAGGAATGACCTTCAAAACTAAAGAAGGTATTCAGATATTTGTATATTCAACTGGTATTGGAAACCTTAAAGTTGACACCTTAGTCAATGCTGCTAATAGGGATCTAATGCATGGTGGTGGAATAGCATACCATATCAGTAGTGCAGCTGGCTATGCCTTGGACAAAGAATGTGATGACTATGTCAGAGCCAATGGACCTCTACATGTTGGAACCTGTTGTTCTAGTACTGCAGGAAGTCTGCCATATAAGTCTATTATTCATGCTGTCGGACCAATGTGGCATTCATATCCACACAACAAAAAGCAACAATGTCTGGATGATTTGAGGAAAACTATTGTATCAGCTTTACAAGAAGCAGATTCTTGTAAATTTACTTCAATAGCTATTCCTTCTATAAGCTCAGGTAAGAAAGTACAGCAACTTTTTGTTATGAGTCACACATCTTTACAGAGGTTATCATCTCCTTTGTCAGTCCATCTGTCGGTTACTATTTAGTGTTGGTATTCTAGCACGTTAGTGTGTTGTTGGTTCTTATTTAAATTTTAAAGGTTAAAAACAAATCAGATAAAAACACAGATGAGTTTGATAAAATTGAAAAATGGGAAATGTGAACAATTTTTTTCAGGAGGGGAATTCGTTAGTATGTTCTTTTCTAATTCATTTCACTTGGATAGTGCTTTTATATATTATCACATTCTCTTTAACTTAGTATGATTGTTTCATAAAATCTTAAAAGATTAATACGATAATCTGTGTAATCTGAAATGAGAGACCATTTTCTAAAGACTTATTTCTCACATATTTATTATGTGAATGGAGTATGTAAGCTTGTTTGCCTATGTTCTTCCATTCATGAACTCCCAGATCACAAACATTTTTAATTTTTGGAAATGTAAATTAATGAATTTAAAAAAAAAAATTTAAAGAAAAAAAATACTCAAAGCATTCATTTCTGGGTCGATATAACTATAGGCATACAATAAGCTTTCAGCTGTCATTTGGGCTTTTCAGTCTGTTGCCCGGTATATTATCTGGGTCTGTTTTTGTAAAAATATAAAAGTGATACAATGGTTAAAAGGATTTATACCCCTCAACACAAAGTTTGGAGGGTGTCTTGTCATCCATTATTCTGTCAAAAATTTACTTTTGAGTCCCATGACTCAGGTAAACCAAAATTTTTACATTTGCAGATTAATTTTATGTTTTATCTTTGCAGCACTAAGAACATTTTTCCCCATTTGTTTATTTGGAATTATTATCCTTATAACCTTAGAAAATTTTATTATGAGGATTCTGTTCAGTAATACATTCTTCACCAGATATAATCAAAAAATGACATACAATGTAAGATTTACATTTTTGTTTAGGGGCCAGCTGAAGCAACATTCGGTTTTCACGCTGCTTTCAAGACCCAATGTTGGCCTTGGACTGTTTTCTGCTCTTTTGGTCAGGTGGTTGTATCTTTGACACATCCCTGTTTCCACCTCAATTTTGTAACATGAAGATGTGCTTATTAGTTGGCCATCCTAAATCCCAAAGTTATACCCTCTTTGCATTAGATTTGATCAGGTTTTTTAAGCTAACTCCTTTAGAAATTTAAGGGATACACAATTAATTCATCCCCAATCTCCAAGGAGTTTTAAAGTTTAGTTAGAGAGCTGAAGATATTTTGTACATATGCACAGGGATGGCTAAATTGAATATTAGCATCTTTATGAAATTTTTAAAGAAATACCTTCATAAACAATTCTTTTATTTTTCAGGTATATTTGGTGTGCCAAAGGAGCTGTGTGCTAAGGAGTATCATGGAGCAGTTATAGAGTACAGTAGAAAATCTCTAAGTACATCGGTTAGAGAAATACACTTTATTGACAAAGACAGAGGAATGTGTAGGCTGATACAGGAAACATTTGAGAATGAATTTGGTATCAAAGGTCAAAAGATGTGATTGAAGCATATTGCCAAGATAATCTTTTTGTGGATTTAGATTGTTGTTTAGAAATAGCATAAGAGAAGTGTCAATCATTTTCACCTGTATTTTACTTAATGCATACTTTTATTTTTATTGCCAATTTTGAAAAACATTGATATAAATATTATATTTTTTTTAAATTATAGTTTTGTCTACAAAGTCAGACATTTCAAGGACCTTTTATATTCTAATCCCTTACCAAAACGTGCTAACATGTTGCACATAAGATGCTCACGTTAGAAACTAACATGATTACACATGAGGTTTTTAACATGCAAATTAGGTGAACATTGTGAGAGCAAAAAAATTGCACATATGAAACTAACCTAATTTGCATGTTAAAAACCTCATGTGCAAATGCTCATATGAGCCTTTGTTTCACATGTGCATTTTATCAGATTGCTCATATGAGCATCTGCTTACATGTTGCACACGTGAATATTAGTTGACCCATTTGATTTTGTTATCTAATTATTTCCAGATTATGATGATTAAAGTGTATCTAAAGATCAAAACAAATGGCTGCTTCAAATAGGAATATTTTTCAAATTTAAATGAATATCTTAAATAATTTAATTAAAAATTAAAAAAAAAAAAACTGACACATTATGTTAAGTGTTATTCTTTAATTACTGTCAATTAATTATGATTTTTATATTATTTTGTTTTTTTTTTATTTCTTAAACCATAATATTACATTTTAAAACTAATGGGTTTAGTACATATTGAATGTCTTTGATTAAGTACTGTATTTCAGAAAGTTTAAAAAGGAATTATCTATATACATGTTATACCTATTTGAAGCAATCTGCAAAATAATTCTCTGTTAAATAAAGACTAAAATTGTAATATATTTCAGAATCTGACACAAAAATGAACATAATGAAATTGAAATGATAACTTACAAATAATTAACCACAGCCACACTGGTTTTATCAGATTTCAACAATACCATTTTCTTCAAATAGCACAAAATATGGCTTAACATTTTTCATATCTATCTCCCTCAAATTATTGCATTTTTTTTTGCTTTGAATTTGAATTTACAGGAAGTACATGACTGGGCATGTCATTTTGAAAAAGCTCATATGAGCAATGATGTAGGTTAGTTTTGAATGGTTAGAAGAATGGAAAAACTTTTCAAAGTACAAAACTAACATTAAACTAACATGGATGATAAAAACTCACCTGAGGTTTGAAATGCACATGTAAGCATTATGTTAGATTTTTGTGGGCACATATGAACTACCAAACTGCACATGTGAGCAACCTGATTTGCATACAATTCTTATTTGCATCTCATGTGCTTCACATGTGAAACTTATGTGCTTTTGTTAGCAATTTCTGTAGGGGATATAACAAAAAATATTAAATAAATAGACTTTACAGTGTTAAGCCAATTAAATAATATTGTATGTTAGATAGCCATATTCAAGTAAAATTTCTAAATTTCGTCAAAGAAATATTAATCACATTTATTTATTTATTTATATCATTTCCTTCATATCCAATTATATTGTATGATTTCCACTTATGTTGTGAATTATATTTAAATTTGTTGTGTCACAATTCTCATGTCAATATGTGTGTGTATGCCCTGGCAACAATAGTAGGTGGATATACTGATTATACCTGTAGGTTTGTGATGATCATCCCATATCAGGTTAAAGTGGTTAACTTAAAGGTTGTCTACCAGGATGTTATTTTCACTGCAAATTTGTTAACATATTTGTTATAATGGGATAGTTTTAATTAGTATAGACCCTGTGATATTTATGTTACAAAAGTGAGACATAGCAATCCTAGATTCTATCGACAGCAACAATATTCAGGTTTAGTCTGTGGTTAAAAATGTTTTTAGGTAAAATTTACAGAGATTGAATTTTTTACATGATAAATATGACCACAGTAATCACAAATGAGACAAAGAGTTCCACAGAACCTCTTACAAATTGTATATTAAGTTATAGTTTCAAACCTAATTTTATGGTCCACTGAACTTAGAAATGTGATAGTGCAAAATTTTATTTCAATATTTTAAAATCTTCTTAAATATTCATTTCACATTTTAGCATAATCTTTTGATACTTATTGGCTTACAGTTCGTTGTTTATGATATTTAAAAAAGTTTTAAATTCAATTTCACCCAATTAGCTTCTAGTCAGACAACTTATTGTCTTCCATAATTCTAGCTCAAAGCTGTTCTTCAATTAGCTACCTTAGTCATATTTTCATTTTTAATTTATTTTCATAATAATTAGCAAATGAAATAGTTGTAAGATAATATTCTACCAGACAAAGATAATGTAAGCATGTGTATGATGAAAATATCTCATATATGAACTCTTGTCCATCGAGTTTTAATATAAGAATTCAAAATGTTAATACTTTCATTTGGTGGTGTATCAATTATATGATTTTATCGCTTTTTACGAAATTTTCCTGTGATCTTGCTGACTGAAAATTTTCTTTCTCAGCGAAGTCGAATGATATAAAAAATATCAATGCAAACTAAGGACACACGTGCCCCTTTTCATGAAATTAACAGCAGTGGCATAGGTTAAATAGCGATAAACAGATTATCAATGGTCATCTCAACTCGATTGCTTTTCTCGCTTTCTCCGTACTGGCTCAAGCGAGAAAAATCAATCTCATTGAGATGATCAACGATAATCTATAATTATACACTTTTTTTTGCACATTAAGTTACAGTTATATCACTCCTTTGTATAATCAACTATAAACTGTAACTGTTTGTATTACTGTTGGTGTAGAGATATATTAACAGTATTTTGACAAATGCAGTATTTGAAAATTGCCTTTGCATCAATTTAGGTCTATCAACAGGGGCGGATCCAGCCATTTGAAAAAGGGGTTCCCAACCCAGAGTAAAGGGGGGATCCCAACTATATGCTCCCATTCAAATGCATTGATCGGCCCAAAAAAAGGGGGGTCCAAACCCCCTGAACACCCCCCCCCCCCCTGGATTCGCCAATGATCAATCAAGTTAAAATTTTCTCTCCAAAAGCATTACATATCATCATTATATTGATTTTATATTTTATTGTATGTTGATCATTTTAATTTTATATGAGTTATTTGATATACATGTAAATGCTTTCTATTTATACACATCAATGATCATCTGGTTTATTGTGTATTATTTTTATTTTAAAGTTGTTGTTTTTCAAGTGTTGTACTCTGTATGTAGAATTATTTGGGTTTTTTTTCATTTATTTTCAAGAATTGCACACTTTGTACACTTGTTTGGGTTGATAAATGGCAAACATTGTTAGTTTTAGATTGGTACGTTTTGTTTCCTTATACACTTTGCCAATTATATTTACACACCTGTATATTTATCCTGTAATTGTTAATAATAAATATAGATTTTAAAGATATAACTTTGTTAAAATTTGATTGAAAAACTCTATGCATATTGTAGAAAAATTTCATAATTGTTCAGCTCTTTTGTGTATAAACCTTTTAATTTATTAATTTTAATTCATTATAATTATATCTTCAACTGCTTTTCATTTCAGGCATTTTAGTCTTTAAATTCCTTCTGTAGTGAACACTTTATTATATGTAACCCTCTCCTGGCTGTGTAAAAATAAATTAGAAAAATAAATCAAATCTTTTTTTTTTGGTTTAACATAGATTTTAGAATGAAAATATAGTTTTAAAAGAGTTAATTTAAAGCTAAAAGATTGCAAGTTTTTTACTTTGAAGAGATAGTTATTGTCGGTATGAAAATGTTTTAAATTTTACAATGCTGGTTAACATTTTATTGACCTACCAAAGTTATCTCCCTTTTGTTAATTGTATGTATCTGCTAGATATTCCATGATATATTTAATATATAATCTAGTCATCATCATATGATATTTGGTAATGCTGAAGAAGCTACAGTTTGTTCACAATTTATGCACAGCTGTTGGGTGTAGTAAGAAAGAACATTTTTAAACCAGGAAAAGTTCTTAAATATTAAATGTCCAAATACTATGGTTCAAGTGTATTACCAGTTTTATTCTTTTATTCCAATGACTTCCAAATTTAAATTTGTTCAATTATTTTTTGTACATTTACTTTATGTTGAAATGCATTTTGTTCAATCATATCTAAAATTTAACTGATTTGACCCCAAGAGGTTTTTGAAAAATTGGACATTTAAGAAATTTTTCAAAAATATGCAAATTTTTAGCAAACTAGTTGTCTCTTGATGCTGTAATTGATGATGATCTTTTTAGCTATGAGAAAGGATTTGGGTTGTGGGATGGGTGATGGTATATTTCCTGGTTGGTTTAAACCAATCTCAGTTGATTTTTTTTCAATTTTAATATGACCTTGTGCCATGAACATTGACCAAATTGTGTTTCTTTTTCATTTAATGTTTACTTTGTAGTTACAGTAGTCAATGCATACTGACTGGAAGAAAATGTGACTTGAGTGTGTCTTCCTGGGAATAATTTTAAAGTCTGTTTTACCGATTTCTGACAAATAGGAGCCTAGATTTTACAGACTTTTTTTGCCTTTTGCCCATATTATACTTCATTATGTTCCTCTACCATGTATGCATGTATTTAAATGTTAATAGTTTTACCTATGACCTATACATTTGGCCCCAAATGACTCTCACCACCTCCTGATTTTGCCCACTTTTCACATTTTTCCAATTTTGAAATCTAAGAAAGCAACAAGATTTGGGGAGAATGGGTTAGGTAAATGTAAGATCATATCCTATTGTGTAATTAAAGGATCTTTTGTGTTATTTCTGTTTGTCTATTAAGGAAATATTGTAGAGTTAATTAAGTATATGTATGTTAATACTAGTATACAACCATTTATATATATATTTATATATTCTGGATATCAGTTTTACATAATCAGTACCTAACAAAATTCACGTTAAATTTTTCAGTACGTTAAAAAAATAAGGTTAAATTTTCTTTTTACATTCTTGAACTTTATTTTTGCAGGTAGTTGTCAAATTTTATACAGGTCTTCATTTTTCAGAAATTTTCTTTTAAAAACAATGTGTCCAAGTTTCAATAATCTCAGATGACCTCTCTTTTCCAGTACAAACTGTTTAAATTAGATAGGGGCATAAGAGCCATCTCTTGTAAAAGGTTCAATAATAGGATTGTTTTGGTTTTAAGGAGAAATAACACTAAATACCTTGTTTGGCCTAATGATTGATTTACAACTAGTTTGGTATAATATTGGATAGGCATGAGTGTTTAAAATTATCTTTGAAATTATTATTATTAAAATAAACTGAGATTGATAGATAAAATGACACAAATTCAACTTATTTTGTACAAATGACAAAAATGCATTTCTGACTTCATGTATCCTGAACAACCTTGTTTAAGTTATATATCATTTTAACTTTGAAACTGTTATGATAAAAAGAAGTACAATTTATAACATTCAAAGGTCAAATTTTAATGAAAAATATCCAAATATATCATTTTTTGCACTCTTATACTTTGATAATGTTTAAAAATTAATCTATAGAAATTAGCCTACAACTGTTTCTAAGTTTTATTTATCTTATTTTAAAGTGCCCAACCCTCAACCAAACCCAAAACAGTGGTGTGACAGCACAACATAAGAACAAGTTGTAAAAAAACAGTTGCATGAATTGATTATTTGTATACTTTTTTGTAAACTTTGTTTGATGGTGGCCCCATTATTTAGTATAACAAGAACATACCCAAATACAATTATGAGGTTGGTCTTCCTTTACAATTATAAGAATGACATTTTTAAAATTTATTTTAATATACTAACAGTTTTCTGTCTTTTCTGACTCATTGCTAGAGATCCTAGATTGCAAGTATAAAATTTATGTACAAAAATTTAGTTTTTCATTTGTCAATTACTATTAGATTTGAGAAATATTGAAAATCCTTATTAATGAAGTAGAGAACTAATATCTTACAATGTGATCATGGCAGCCAAGATTGTTAACATATTTTAACTAAATAAATTAAATAAAAATACTAGTGATCTGTGATATACCAATTAATAATTAGTTTTTCCTTGTTTGAAGACCATCATAATTGTTTGATTATTAACTTATTATTGATTATAAGATTATTAGTGATGCACAATAAAATATGCAATAAGATTGGTATTAATCTTTCTAATATATGAATGAATACTTTATTTGCAAGAAGCATATACATGCTATGGCAAACGAAAAAATCTTTCTGATATACTTACAATAAACTTACAAATTACTTGATTGTATGCTGATAAATTTACAGGAGACAGTGATTGTGGTGAAACATTATATGCATCTAACAGATACATCATTATTACTATATGCAATGAAGTTAGATATTAATTTTAAAAAGAAGATGTGGTATGATTGCCAATGAGACAACTCTCCACATGAGACCAAATGACACAGAAATCAAAAACTACTAGAACACACCCGTGATATCGCGGGTCCGTGACTGAATTAAAGTATATAACTATGCGCAAGCCTTATTTTAGTATTAGTACTGTCATCTGATAAAGTCATGCCGATTATAAGATACACAATTTTCTCTGCTTTCAAATCTTTCTGTTTGAACCCGTCGAACTGGAACTTATCAATTATTGGTAATATTAATTATTTGGAAAACAAAAGGTCCTGGAATGGAGTATTTTTTAATCAACAGCATTGTCCTATATTAGTTATAAATAAAGTTGAATTCTTTGATTCGCTGTTTTACGTCATGCCCGCTAACAAATTGAAACTTTCCAGATTTTTAGTATTCGTATTGTTATCTTAGAAAGTCTTACGGATTAAAATACTACAATAGGTAACAATTTGACAATTAAGTAGTGTCAACCCTGTGATTATGACCCGTGTATATAGCATATTAATCCTGAATACACCGTTTGGTGGTGCGCCTGTCAGATGCGGAACGTACAGATAAGGTCATAGGTAACAGGTGATTATACTATTGGTATCGGTATCGGACTCGACCCGGAACTTCCTAATTATTGGCAATATTAATTACGTGGAAAACAAAAGGGCCTGGAGTGGTGTAATTTTTAATCTACACCTTTGTACTATATTAGTTGTATATAAAGTTGAATTCTTTGATTCGTCGTTTTTACGTGATCACGGCTGACAAATTGGACCTCGTAATTTTAGTATTATAGATAGGTCACCATACGGCCTTCATCAATGAGCAAAGCATATATCGCATAGAAAACTAACAGCCTAATCTATGTACAAAAAATAAACGAAAAACAAATATGTAACACATCAACAAACGACAACCACGCTTGGGACAGGCACATACATACAGAATACTCGATTTATGACCATGAATTATTGCTTCTTATGTTTTAACATACATATGCATGAGATCAATTGGTCAAATGACCCCTTATATGATTTATTGTCCTTGAATGTAGATTTTTGCTTATAACTCTGAAACCAAAGCATTTAGAGCAAATTTGATAGGGGTGAAATGGTTTATCAAGTCAAGATCAATCTGCCCTGAAATTTTCAGATGAATAAGACAACCGGTTGTTGGGTTGCTGCCCCTGAATTGGTAATTTTAAGGAAATTTTGCTGTTTTTGGATCTTGAATATTATTATAGATAGAGATTAACTGTAAACAGCAAAAAAGTTCAGCAAAGTAAGATCTACAAATAAGTTAACATGACCAAAATGGTCAGTTGACCCCTTAAGGAGTTATTGCCCTTTATAGTAATTTTTTACCATTTTTTCTTCATTTTTTGTTATCTTTTACAAAAATCATCTCCTCTGAAACTACTGGGCCAATTTTAACCAAACTTATCCACAATCATCTTTGGAGTATCAGGGTGACGAAATGTGTGGGGTGACTCGGCCAACCAACCAAAATGGCCGCCATGACTAAACATTTGACTTATAAATTTGAAACCAAAGCATTTAGAGCAAATCTAACTGGGTTAAATTGTTAATCAAGTCAAGATATATCTGTCCTGAAATTGTCAGACGAATCAGACAACTGATTGTTGATTGCTGTCCCTGACTTGGTAATTTTTGAGGAAATTTTACCGTTTTATGGTTATTATCTTGAATATTTTTATAGATAAAGATAAAAGATAAACTGTAAACAGCAATAATGTTCAGCAAAGTAAGATCTACAAATAGTTCAACATGAGCAAAATTGTCAGTTGACCCCTTAAGGAATTATAGTCATTTTTTTAACAATTTTCATAAATTTTGTAAATTTTTCTAAATTTTTACAAATATTTTCTCTGTTTCTCAGAGCCCAAGTTCATTATAGATAAAGTAGCAAGAACGTTCAGTAAAGTAAGAACTTCAAACACATCACCATCACCAAAACACAATTTTGTCATGAATCCATCTGTGTCCTTTGTTTAATATGCACAAAGACCGAGGTGAGCGACACAGGCTCTTTAGAATCTCTTGTTTATACATAAGAGAGCAACAATGTATGGCAATGTATTTGCATAGTATGATTTACAAATAAGTCAACATGGTTAAAATCGTCAATTGTCCGGCGAAAGTAGTAATTGAATCAGCCTTTTGTAGAAGTTACTTCCTCTGAAGGCTAAATTTTATCTTTTTTGTTCCTGCATTTTTGTCATAAACTGTAGGTGAGGAACTTTCGAAAGAAAAAAAGATCGACAAAATAAGATAAACAAGTAAGAAAACATAGCCATAACTCAATAAGTTGAGATCTAAAACAACTATTTAAACATAATCGCATGTATATGAGAGGGTCTAATGTTGTGTGCATCGTCTGTTATTGATTTATGTCTTCTCGTGGTTTTGAATCACTTTGTAGACCAGGCGAGCATGTACCATAACCAGAGGCGGATTTAGGGGGGGGGGGGGCAGGGGGCCCGGGCCCCCCTTTTTGGGAAACAATTTGGTTGCTTATATAGGGAATCACTGAAGCGTGACTGGAGCGGGCCCCCTCTTAGGTCAGTCAGTGGGCCCCCACTTATGAAAATTTCTGGATCCGCCACTGAATTTTAGCAACATTTTTAATTATATGATTAAACTATGGTTTTGATTTTTTTTTACAATTCATTAAACATGCAAATAGTGTGATCAAGAGCCGGGGTGGCAATAGTAGCATTAATAATTAAACAAACCAAACGCTTTATATTTTAAGAAAGAAGGAGACCTGGATGCTTCATACTTTTCTATATGCCTCATTTTATGAAGTTGACGTCTATTATATATGTGGGTATTGTCGAACATCTCATTTTCATGGTTCAATGACTTACAAGGTCCAATTCACCATTTTCTACATTTACAAATGCCTGTACCAAGGCAATAACAATCAAAACCAAGGAGAAAACAAAGACTCACAAAACCAAAGAACATTTACATCAACAGTTATAAATAATAAATAAGAAACAACACGAACTCCACTAAAAACCGTGAGTGAAACCAAGTCAGAAATATGACAGTTGTTGTCCATTCTTTTGATGTGTTTTGTCATTTGCTTTTGCCATGTGATTAGGGACTTTCCGATTGAATTTTCCTCGAGTTAGGCATAGGCAAAGTTTATCTACTTTTATAGCTGACTGCTAAACATTGAAATATTGCCAGGTATATATTATAAAGAGTGTCTATACAGTTTGCTACCTTCTTCCAGCATATAGTTGCACACTAAAACGGATGGATCTGGAATTAATTACTTGTAAACAACATATATTAAGACGCTACATGAATTATCATTTTTTTAAAGTGTCTTACCTTGACCTCATTTTCATGGTTTATTGGTAGTTTAAAGTATTTGTGTTTTGATCTGTCTTTCAAGTACTATAAGCCGTAAGTCAACCATATTTGGTGTAAGGAATGATTGTACAATGTGCATGTCTGTCTGGCATGTACAATCTGATCTTGATCTCACTTTCATTGATCTCTAAAATAGTAGTTTTTCAGCGTGAAGTAAATGTTACAAAAAAGCTTGTAAGACATGTAGATAATGCATAGTATAATATATTCATTCAAATGCTACACTTTTCATTTTGACTACTCAGTTGATGTTATTCTTGGGAACTGTAAGTCCACCAGCAGCTGTATCGATTGATTATTTATCAAAAGTACCAGGATTATAATTTAGTACGCAAGACGCGCATTTCGTCTGAATAAGACTTATCAGTGTTGCATAAATGAAAACAACACTTTATCCGTTCCGTTCGTTCAAAGACCTTTTTCTGGATTTACCTTCACCAGGATTGCCAGAGCCGAATATTCATAAGCCAAGAAGAAGAAGAACCACAACAGTGGAAGAGCTATATTTGACTTACAAATAATAGCCACATCCATATAAGGCCATTTTTACCTCGGAAATTTGAAAAGAAATGTTTTCGGGTCTCTGGTGGTTACTGCCGGTTCTTAGAGGTGAATAACCCTAATAGAACATATGTACCCGTTCCAGCGATCGACTGATACCCTGTTACTTATTCGTTAATTATTCGCTTTTAATACGCGTGGTATACGTTGCACCTTGATATAAATCGATTATCAATTGTGTTCATGTCTCTGGCGGTAATTATGTGTTCTCTGAGGTGAAAAAAAACCTATTAGCGCATATGTACCCGTTTCACCGCTGCACTGATACCCTGTTACTTATTCGTTACTTATTCGCTTTTAATACGCGTGGTTTACGTTGCACCTTGAAAAAAATCGATTATCAATTGTTTTCATGTCTCTGGCCTCTGGCGGTAATTATGTGTTCTCTGAGGTGAAAAAACCCTATTAGCGCATATGTTCCAGTTTCAGCGCTCGACTGATACCTGTTACTTATTCGTTCCTTATTCGCTTTTAATACGCGTGGTATACGTTGCACCTTGAAATGAATCGATTTTCAATTGTGTTCATGTTTCTGGTGGTAACAATGTGTTCTTAGAGATGAAATAACCGTATTAGCGCGTATGTACCCGTTCCAGCGCTCGGATAATACTCTGTTACTTATTCGTTCCTTATTCGCTTTTAATACGCGGGGTATACGTTGCACCTTGAAATAAATCGTTTTTAAATTGTGTTCATGTCTCTGGTGGTAATAATGTGTTCTTAGAGATGAAATAACCGTATTAGCGCGTATGTATCCGTTCCAGCGCTCGGTTAATACCCTGTTACTTATTCGCTTATAATACGTTTGTTATACGTTTCACCTTTTAGAAAAGGATTTTTAATTGTGTCCATGTCTCTGGTGGTAACAATGTGTTCTTAAAGATGAAATAACCCTAATAGCCCGTATGTACTCGTTCCAGCGCTCGGTTAATACCCTGTAACTTCTTCCCTTATAATACGTTTGTTATACGTTGCACCATTTAGAAAAGGATTTTCAATTGTGTTCATGTCTGTGGTGGTAACAATGTGTTCTTAAAGATGAAATAACCCTATTAGCCCGTATGTTCCCGTTCCAGCGCTCGGATAATACCCTGTTACTTATTCGCTTATAATACGTTTGTCATACGTTGCACCTTTTAGAAAAGGATTTTGAATTTTGTTCATGTCTCTGGTGGTAATAATGTGTTCTTAGAGATGAAATAACCCTATTAGCGCGTATGTACCCGTTTCAGCGCTCAGTTAATACCCTGTTACTTATTCGTTCCTTATTCGCTTTTAATACGCGGGGTTTACGTTGCACCTTGAAATAAATCGTTTTTCAATTGTGTTCATGTCTCTGTTGGTAACAATGTGTTCTTAGAGATGAAATAACCCTATTAGCGCGTATGTATCCGTTACAGCGCTCGGTTAATACCCTGTAACTTATTCGTTACTTATTCGCTTATAATACGTTTGTTATACGTTGAACCTTTTAGAAAAGGATTTTGAATTGTGTTCATGTCTCTGGTGGTAATAATGTGTTCTTAGAGATGAAATAACCCTATTAGCGCGTATGTACCCGTTCCATCGCTCAGTTAATACCCTGTTACTTATTCGTTACTTATTCGCTTATAATACGTTTTTCATACGTTGCACCTTTTAGAAAAGGATTTTGAATTGTGTTCATGTCTCTGGTGGTAATAATGTGTTCTTAGAGATGAAATAATCATATTAGCGCGTATGTACCCGTTCCAGCGCTCAGTTAATACCCTGTTACTTATTCGATACTTATTCGCTTATAAAATGTTTGTTATACGTTGCACCTTTTATAAAAGGGTTTTAATTGTGTTCATGTCTCTGTTGGTAATAATATGTTCTTTGAGATGAAATAACCCTATTAGCGCGTATGTATCCGTTCCAGCGCTCGGATAATACCCTGTTACTTATTCGCTTATAATACGTTTGTTACACGTTGCACCTTGAAATTTGCGCGCACATATCTTTCAAACATGTGCACATAACTTTCAAAATCTAGTGCGCTCGAGTTTGAAAGTTGTGCTCGCCAATTTGAAAGTCATATGAACAAGTTTGAAAGTCATATGAACAAGTTTGAAAGTCATGTGCACAAGTTTGAAAGATATGTTCGCACAAGTTTGAAAGTCATGTGCACAAGTTTTAAAGTCATGAACACAAGTTTGAAAGTCATTTGCACCAGTTCTTAAAGTTTCACATCATCTACGAAAGTCGTGCATGCTAATATGAAAATCCTGCGCACAATTTTTAAAGTGATGCGCAACAGTTTGAAGTCGTGAAATCCAGTTTAAAAGTCATGTGCACCAGATCTTGAAGGTCGCAAACACCATTATGAAAAGTCGTGAGCACATGTTTGAAAGTTATGCGCGCCAGTTTGAAAATCATGCACACGAGATCTAAAGTTGTGCGCATGAGTTTTCAATCTGGTGCGCGCAATATTTAATATCCGGCAAACTAACATATACTTTCCCCTGTACTGTACCGGCTGTATAATTAACTACATAAACTTTTTTTTTGGCTTGCGTATTTGTTTGAATCGATTGTTAGCATGTTTGTTCGGTGTGAGCCAAGATTCCGTGCTGACGGCCAAACTTTGATCTATAATGATTTACTTTTACGAATTGTGACTAAGATGAAGAGTTATCTCATTGGCACTCATGCCACATCTTCTAATATCTATTGAACGTTAAATAAAGCTGGAGTGTATGTCTGCAATGCATACTGCTAGTTTCAATATATGGCAACGTAAAAACAATTTAGTATGTTAGTGTTGATCCCCCAATTTGACAATATTATGGAATATTGAACAATTCTAATACAAGTGGACATATACACAAGCCGGCAAAGAAAACCAAATTTAACCCACAATTTGTTTAGAAAAATGCCTGTGCCAAATCAGGAATATGCTCTCTTGTTTTTAGAATATTTTTTTTATCAAATTTTTCAAACATCAGCAAGGATTTTCGTTTTATAGATATGAATATGCATAAAATCTAATGGGCATCAGATGAGACGAATCACAGTTTTTGTTTGTGTTTACGTCTGTTTCTCTTATACTGTATGCAATAGGTTTACTATATCTGGTGTATGGAATGATTGTAAGGTGCACATGTCTAGCTAGCAGTTATAGTGAAACTAGTCGGTGTGGTTTATTTAGTGTGGTATAATCAATCAATCAAATCCAATGGTACCAATTGAACCGTTATAGCTCTATTCACAAACAAAAGTTAAACGGAATAAGTCATGTTAATCCAATCTGTTGATATACTAGTTGAAACAATATTTTATTCGAATAAATTGAATTGGATTGGGCAACAGGCATAGCCTATATAAGCCCCTCCACAATATACTGATTACAGGCATAAACAATCGGTAATGATAAAGAAAGATTCGTTATCATGGATATCTTTTTTTAAAGTAAAGTATAAGCAGCAACAGATCTTTCAAGGGCCTTTTCACGATCCGAATATAATTTTTTTAGAAATATTACCGTTTTTGTAAGTTTATGAATAAACTGAATCAGAATAACTTTCAGAACTAAAACAGTAATATTGAACGATATTTCTAAGGGAAAATAGTTGATGTATTTGAAATTTGAAAAAGAAATAATAATTTATTTACATTCTTATTTCTTTGAAATTTCGTATAGAAATCTGCCTTTTGCAGTTTTATCAAGCCTTTGACTTTTGTCGCAGAAAGCTTGACATGGTGAAGTGATCCAGCGGCGGCGGAGTTAGATGACTTCTTTAAAGCTTAACATTTTAGAAGGTGGAAGATCTTGATGCTTCATACTTCACATATAGATGCCTCATGTAACTAAGTTTCCGTCTGTCACATATCCATTGTCATTGACCTCAAGTTCATGGTTCAGTGACTACTTGAAAAAAAAGTAATTTTGTTGTAGCGTTAATTTCTCTCTTATAAAGATAAATAGGATCACTATATTTGGTATGTGCGTATCTTGAAATGTCCTCATGCCCGTCAGGCAGTTTATACTTGATCATTTCATGGATCAGAGAACAACGTTGAGTTTTGGTGGTCAAGTCCATATCTCATAATATAAGCAATAGGTTTAGTAGATTTGGTGCAAGGAATGAGTGTAAGGTGTACATGTGCACCTGGCAGGTGCTGTCTAACCTTGACCTCATTTTCATGGTTCAGTGGTTATAGTTAAGATTTTGTTTGTGTTTTGGTCTGTTTTACTTATACTGTATGCGATAGGTTTACTATATCTGGTGTATGGAATGATTGTAAGGTGCACATGTCTAGCTAGCAGGTGTCATCTGACTTTGACCTAATTTTCATGGTCCAGTGGCCAAATTTTTTGAGATTTTTAATTTTTTTTATAACACTATATGCAATAGATCAACTATATTTGGTGTATGGAAATGTTTTAGGATGTGCATGTCAGTCTGACAGCTTTTATTTGCATGGTTCATAGCTGGAGAGTTTTCTTGGTTTAGTCTGTCTCATATAAACTATTAAGCAATAGGTCAACTATACTTAGTGTATCAATAAATGATTGTAAGGTGTACATGTATTTCTTGTTTGGTATATATAAGCGTGACCTCATTTTCTTGGATCAAGTTAAGTTTATGTGATAGCCGAAGTAAAGGTTTATATTTAGGATAACCAACTTAATATCAAGGATTAGTAAAGAAGGCAATACATTTTAGCGTGTGTACTCTTGTATAAAAACTTTTATGTCCTGACTTTTCTCGGATACTAATAAGAATGTTGAATATAAAAAAGAAAATGTGGCATGATTGCCAATGAGACAGCTCTCCACAAGAGACTAAAATTACACAGAAATATACAACTAAAGGTCATTGTACAGCCTTTAACAATGAGCAAAGCCCATACCCCATAGTCAGCTATAAATGGCCCCGAAATGATAATATAAAACAATTCCCACGAGAAAAATGACGGACTAATTTGACAGACAGTTTTTATTTCCAATATTTTTCACAATTCATTAAATAAGATTATTTACTGACGGAGCATACTATTTCATTCACGATCCTAATTGTATACCAAATCATTCACGATCCGATCGCAATTCTTGACCACCGTTAATTATTTCTTTTCGATCATTTATTCCAATAAACAGAATGCCACCCGTGATTTCTACATTTGTTATATTATTTGTATATTTTCTCTTGGAAAGCATTATAAATAAAGTTTCATGCCAGCCCAAACTCACAAGTTAAACAGTGACAAAGGAACGAAAAAGTAACAAGGTATTAGTCGAGCGCTGAAACGGGAACATACGCGCTAATAGGGTTATTTTACCTTTAAGAACCCACAATTACCACCAGAAACAAGAAAAACAAATGAAAATCTCTTTTTCAAAAATGGAACGTATAACAAACGTATTATAAGCGAATAAGTAACGAATACGTAACTGGGTATCAGTCGAGCGCTGAAACGGGTAAATACGCGCTAATAGGGTTATTTCACCTTTAAGAACACATAGTCACCACCAGAAACATGAACACAATCTAAAATCCATTTATTTAAAGATGAAATGTATACCACGCGTATTAAAAGCGAATAAGGACCGAATAAGTAACAGGGTATTATCCGAGCGCTGGAATGGGAACATACGCGCTAATAGGGTTATTTCATCTCTAAGAACATATTATTACAACCAGAGACATGAACACAATTGAAAAACGATTTATTTCAAGGTGCAACGTATACCCCGCGTATTAAAAGCGAATAAGTAACGAATAAGTAACAGGGTATTATCCGAGCGCTGGAACGGATACATACGCGCTAATAGGGTTATTTCATCTCAAAGAACATATTATTACCACCAGAGACATGAACACAATTGAAAATCCTTTTTTTTCAAGGTGCAACGTATACCACGTGTATTAAAAGCGAATAAGGAACGAATAAGTAACAGGGGATCTGTCGAGCGCTGGAACGGGTACATATGTTCTATTAGGGTTATTACACCTCTTAGAACCGACAGTTACCCCCAGAGACACACAAATATTTCTTTTTTTTAAAGTGCAACACATAACACACGTTTTATAAGCGAATAAGGAACGAATAAGTAACAGGGTATCAGTGTAGCGCTGAAACGGGTACATATGCGCTAATAGTTTTTTTTTCACCTCAAAGAACACATAATTACCGCCAAAGACATGAAAACAATCAATAATCGATTTTTTTCAAGGTGCAACGTATACCACGCGTATTAAAAGCGAATAAGAAACGAATAAGTAACAGGGTATCAGTCGAGCACTGGAACGGGTACATATGTTCTATAAGGGTTATTTCACCTCTAAGAACCGACAGTAACCACCAGAGACACGAAAATATTTCTTTTCAAAATTGGAACGTATAACACACGTTTTATAAGCAAATAAGGAACGAATAAGTAACAGGATAACAGTGTAGCGCTGAAACGGGTACATAGGCGCTAATAGGATTTTTTCCCCTCTTAGAACACATAGGTACCACCAGAGACAAGAAAACAATTGAAAATCATTTTCTAAACGGTGCAACGTATACCAAACGTACGAGACGCGAACAAGGAACGAATAAGTCACAGGGTATCAGTCGAGCCCTGAAACTGCTACATACGCGCTGATAGGGTTATATCACCTCTTAGAAACGAAATCTAACACTAGAAACAAGAAAACAATTTAAATCCTTTTTTAAAAGGTGCAACGTACACCACGCGTATTAAAAGCGATTTAGGAACGAATAAGTAACAGGGTATTAACCGAGCGCTGGAACGGGTACATACGCGCTAAAAGGGTTATTTCATCTCTAAGAACACATAGTTACCGCCAGAGACAAGAACACAATTGACAATCATTTTCTAAAAGGTGCAACGTATAATACGCGTGTTTTAAACAAGGTAGTCTGCTCTGTGGTCGGGTTGTTGTCTTTTTGACACATTCCTCATTTCCATTCTCAATTTTATTAGTCAAGCTCCGAAACGATGTACACCCCGCTAACATGTTTTATAGCTGACCATGCGGTATGGGCTTTGCTTATTGTTGAAGGCCGTATCGTAACCTATAGTTGTTAATTTCTGTGTCATTTTGGTCTATTGTGGGGAGTTGTCTCATTGGCGAGCATACCACATCTTCATTTTTATACTAGCGCTAAAAGGTGATTTCACCTCTTCGAACCAAGAACCGGATCTTCAAACATACAAATATAAAACATGTAAAAGGAAGAACGTATAAAAATCAAATAAGAAACAAATAAGTATCTAACATAAAGCAACAGGATCGGTTGAGCACAAACACATATAAATAGGTCATAAAAAGGTCATTTTACCTCAACAAATTTAGAACTATAACCAGAGATAAGAATATAAACAATTAAAAAGGGGGAAGGATATCAAGAATCGAATAAGTAACGAATAAGGAATAAGTTATAAGTAACGAATAGGTAACGAATAGGTAATAAGGAATAAGTAACGAATAGGTAACGAATAAGGAATAAGTAACGAATAGGGAATAAGGAATAAGTAACGAATAGGTAACGAATAGGGAAAAGGGAATAAGTAACGAATAAGGAATAAGGAATAATAACCAACTTGACGTCCATATACTAATCCTTGATGTTTGTTCTTACAAAAAAAATATTTTAAAAATATAATTTTTTTTATTTCATTCGTTTGATTAGGTTGAGGTTTCGAATTCTTCTTCATTTGAAACACGTCTACACAGTTTCCTCAGACAGGTCGGCTGTTATCTTATCAACTTCTGTCTCGACCTCCTCTACCTCTTCTTACACAGCGTTCTTCTTTTATAATATGCCATTAAAACCACTTTTTTCAGACTTTTTTCAGACGCTCAAGTTGATCATTTCTTAGTCGTATTGGGGAGGCAACTAGGGAAATCATAGGTTCTGGTTTCAAAACGTCACACACTCCGATTTAGCTGGTTGTTCAGCCACACACTGAAATGTTAATTGCATAAACTTCATATTTTACCCTCCAAATCTTCGTAACAATCACTTGTTGAGCCAGATTTCTACTTATACGTATTTTCACTACTGTAAATCCCAAAACATGCAAAATAAACACATATAAATCTTCAACTATATCCAGAATCTCTCTCTCTCTCTCTCCCTTTCTAGCTCTCTCATACAATACGCACACACAAATGCAACTAGTACGAGAACAATGACTTAATGCATTGTGTATGTAACTATGTCACTACTTACACAAATACCTTAATTGTGTGGGAAACGATAACAATTCATTTAAACAAGCCGTGCCCTTTAATAAAAGTTATTTGTGGTACAGGGAAGTAATATAATGGAATGTATAGCCATAAATGCTACATCAAAACATGCAAGCAATAAGTAACATGTAAACATCACGTCGGAACAGCTAACTTTGTGAGTAAAACAGAATATTGCAATATTATTTGTAGGACCATTCGTATTTTAAACGAATAATGATACATTTGCGAAAGGTATAATATTTAAATATGTCAAACAATGGAATATTTTTTCTCATTTCAAAACATTAGTGATCCATATTTCAATAGACTCTTGACAATTCGGTTTGCTCATCATTCACATTGCATGTTAGAAACTAAAGCCCAAACAGGTTGTATATAAGCATTTACCAGCTGGATCTGTATAACAATAAATACCATGCCATTTGCATGTCACAAGTAGTCAACGTGATTGCTGATTTCAATTAACCCTTATTTCCTGTGTAAAATTCCAATTTCTCTATAGACAAAATTATGACGTTTCTTTCTTGTTTCTTCCTCTTAACACGCCAATTATCTTGTTTCATTACTGCAGTTATTTTCCCTATTTATTTCCCATTTGGTTTGTTCCATAGTTTTGTCAGTAATTTGCTTGATTGATGACATTCTTGCTTGTTTTATCCGAAATATATTCCCAGAATTTTAATGGGGTCTTCTTCCAGAATATCTTTTCTTTTGTTTGTTTCTCAAGTCACACACTTTTAAGTTCTAGGACGAAACATTTCTACAAAACACATTTGAGATTTGTGTCGATTCCGATCGGGTATTACTTCATATGCTGTTAAACGTACGAATGGCTCACAATGTTAATAAAATTTGGCCATATTTTTTATTTAGCATAAGCTGAATTGGACCAATAGTTCGTCATGATATAGCTTCACCAAAAGGAACAGCATTCCGTTATTTGAAAAAAATCTTTACTGTAACATAATCTTTTATTGGTTTTAACAAATATGCACAGTGACTACAAATAATACGAGAAAGAATATCGTTTTTAATATACTTGGTCGGTAAGTTCTTACTTTTTGAGATACATGAATATTTACTACAAGCAGATTAAACAAGCTGTACATAATAAAGCAGTCTTGTCGCTGACCATATCATCATTGCAAAAAATCTATTGAGTCTAACAATAAGGAAATAATTATTAGGTTGCTGCATTAGTACAAATGTTGTACATTCCTATAAATTTTAATTTTATATTTTAAACATTGAACTGTATAATTAAACAAATCAAATGAGTCCTTTTAAGATAAACACTGAAAAATATGGGTAAAACATTGATAATGTTAGAAAACACATACATGTATACATGAAAAATAACACACTCTCACACAAAATCACCACAAAAGCAAACACGTATACAGACGCTTTAATCTAGTAGTTTTTATGATCGACGTTCAAACTGTCGTTCTTCGGTGGTCTTGTATTGGTTCTGGTTCGTGCGTTAGTAGCTTACATTGCCTACCAAACTACCATTACTAGAACCCCTTCACATGGAAGTAAACAACCTGTTAATTACAAAATTACAGGTTTCACCTTGACATAAACGTTGCATAAAATCAAATAAAATATAATCAAAATCTGGAAATATTTAATAAATTGTTTTCCTTTGATATACGTATCCAGCTTTTTATATATTTTCATCAATACTGTTTGAAAAATACCAATAATAATGTGGTATAAAACAAATTTGACCAGACACACGTTTTCATATATGATAGGGTTGAATCGTATTATCCTTTTCGTCAGTTTTGTTATTGGCTGTTAAACGTCCTTCTTTAGTTCCTCTTATGATTTCACACGTATATGAATTATGAACTTGAATAGAACGGGGATAATTTCCCTAAATAGTTGAACAATAGTCCTATCCATGCAAGTTGTACCGCATTAAATAGACGGTGACTTGACAGAACCGAAGTTGACAAACATAAACATATTTTGAAACATACACTACATTCACAAAATCGTTTGTATTGCCTAACTGTCATACAATTTGTAATTTCAGCTGGACAATCTGAAAGACTTTGTGATGTTGCATAAAGTATTATTTATCTGTGTAAGTCTATTGTTATTTAATTCTATAGCAAATTATTTGTCATAAAATAAATTTCATTAAGGAGAAACAACAAGTGGTGGTAAAAAAAAGATACCGTATCTATCCGTTTGCTAGGTGAGTGCATTAAATTTGAAAATATGTTTTTAATGTCACTCAACAATAGCATCTTAATCCACATTTACTCGTTTCGTACATTACTTAAAACAGTGTAAATTAATCAGAATAATACATTTTTAAGTTACAGTAATAATAAATAAATATATCAGCTTTGAATGAATTTGTTTCAAAATGTATGTCTTCTTTATTGATCGTGAGGAAATATAAACATAAAATTATATTCTTTTCGATACAAGTATTTGTCAATTATATTCTGTGCAATACATTTAGCCTTTCCACACATTCTTGAGAATACTGTTCGTTCATGCTGTAGTCTAGTGGTCGTCATAAAGTTCGTATATTATACATTATCTTTACTTCTTCGTTAGTTTTTGTTTTTTATAAATCATTACCCTTGTTCATTTATTTGATCGCATTCATTTTTTTCCTAATCTGAATAATAGGATGAAATAGTATATTAATATACACTAATTTAAACTACATTTTTTTCAAAGGTTTTTGGAATGTGTAGTTCTTTCAAACTGAAATGTCCAAATCATTCACAATGGTCTTTGAGAGCCAGATCATTCTGTCCATCAGATCCATCAAAGTATTCCTGCATTCAAAATGAACATATTAAAGGATATACCGAAGGTTGTTCAGTAGCTGAATTTGAAAGGGGAGGCTTGTTTAATTCTCAAGTATTTTTCTTTGTAGAACATCTTTCTTCAATGTAAAATATCGAAATTCAAGCCAGTTTTAAAATGAATGTTTGATAGTATACACATTTTGTTTAACTAGTGCATTTGATTGCTGATTTTAATTTGATATCAAGTTTTGATAAAATCAGAGGTATCAAGATGTATATAAAAGCCTAAAATTAAATTCATCCGTAGAATTAAAGAATATTCTTAGAAGCACAATTGAATATATTGTACAAATTTATTTGAAGATGTAGTAATCTGAAAACAGATACAGCCTGTACATACTATTAATTCAATTATTTAAAAAACATACATTATACTTCACAGATTTATTGATGCATAAGTTCGAGAAATCAAAACCTTTTATACGTTTAACCTTGCCATATGTAAAGTATGGTCTCCTGGTTAGTTTATTTTCTGGGTGCATATGTGTTTCTTTGGACAAACTGCACAAAAGAACATCGGAACCAAGAAAAAAATATACACCCAACAATATTTAAAACAAATTTACGATTTAAGAACTCTCGTGTAAGATAACACAGTGAAGGAAAGACAAAATTCAACATAGAAAAATTAAAGTAATTTATTGGTTAAATGTATGACCAGTTTAAGGGAAATTGATAGATTATAAGCAGGTCCTTCCATACGCTTAGCTCATTCTGAGTATAAATATGGTTCTTTTATCATTTGAAGGCATGAAGATAATCTTGCGAGGTAATTTGGACGCGGGACCATGTTCTGTAGAACGATACCAACCAAGCCAAATAAAGTTTTTAACAAATATTAGTAGTGCGTGTATATTTTCCAAATCAAAATGTAATGAAGAAGGTCAAATATTACATGATAAAGGAAGCCCTACTCAAGATGTTGCGTGCAGATGTGACTTAACACAAAACTACGACTTAATTTCTAGACAAACTGCTTCTAGATATTGTAAACCCGCTGAAGGAGATTGTTCTTGCTTTAAAAAGCAGTGTCATTTAATAGGTGATTATAGTTTATTTATTCGAAAAATAATTAAATATGTTACGATTTTTATTACTTATATATGGCCATATATTTCCATTAATATTTTAAAATTGCATTAATGAACAACAGAATTGATTACTTTTAGAAGATTCTTTTCGAATTGTATCAGTACAAATTTTTTTTTGATTGCCACTCACTCTCTTTCTCTTTCTTTTTCTCATACACATATACATATTTTCAGATTATTCATGCATTTCAACTCCCCCAATAGGAAAGAATCCACTGCCAAATACATTAAGGTAAGCAATCGAAAGCAACATTTGATAGTGATGAACAGCTGCGGTATCGGGTAGTAGAGCAAGTTTAAACTTTAGTTATAGAGATCAGCTTCATGTAATGCGAGTTATGAAAGTCGCCTTGGCTAACTGCGAGTACTCTGATATCAGTACTTATTGTCTTTTTGTTGTTGGAATATACAAGTACCCGGCCACGTTCACTGTGTTTTTTTTTAGATGAATAAATTTGAGAATGAAAATGGGGAATGTGTCAAAGAGACAACAACCCGACCATAGAACAGACAACAACAGAAGGTCATCAACAGGTCTTCAATGCAGCAACTATGTCAATTCGTATCTATATGATGAGTTAAGTCTTTTTCAACTGATTTTTATAGTTCGTTCTTACGTTGTACTGTTACACCCCTGTCCAAGGTTAGAGAAGGGTTAGGATCTCGCTAACATGTTTAACCCCGCCACATTCTGTATGTAAGTGCCTGTCCCAAGGAGCCGGTAATTTAGTGATTGTCTTTTGTTGATGTGTTACATATTAGTTTTTCGTTCATTTTGTGTACTAAAATTTGGCCGTTACTTTTCTCGTTTGAATTGTTTAACGGTTGTCATTTCGCGGTTTTTTATAGCTGACTAAAATGCAGTATGAGCTTTGCTCATTGTTTAAAGCCGTACGGTGACCTATAGTTTTTAATTTCTGAGTCATTTGGTCTCTCGTGGAGTGTTGTCTCATTCGCAATCATACCACATTTCTTGTTTATATTACAATGTATAATATAATGATGTTTGCTTCGCAGAAGCAGTATAAATATGCCAAATTTTGCTGGTGATTAGAAAATTTGGTGTCCGTTTGTGATAGGCGAATTTATTATAAGCCATTGATAGATCGAGGAAAACCGTAAAGGTCTTTTAATCTATGGGTTTTGAAAAGATAATGACAGTTCGTTGTTAACATATGATGATGACGTGTAATTAAGGATTTAATGATTACTTATTTATTACATATTAAGGACATACCTGGTCTCTAAAACGATAAACTACACATATAACTGATCGTCTGTGTTAGCGATTAATTTTGACGGTCAACCAGCTAATTATGATGGCAACCATATTTACTTATAACCATGATATAACAATTTGACATTGGGTGGTTGTGAGTAATGGCTAGATGCATAGTGTATTTCTATATTGCAGAAACGAACCAGTCCCGCCATTTATTGTACAAAGAAGTATAACAAAACGAGGTATGCATTGTTGTTGATAAACATTTTCTCCTGTACAATAAACATAGTTTACAAGTACTAAAAGTTAAACATGTATCACCATATTTTGATCTTTGATATTTTATTTGATCGTATGTTCTTCTCTTTGCCTTGGAGGACCTGTAACCATCTAAAACTACTTAATGTCTTCAAATATGTTGAATGAGATTAGTGTTCTCCTATAATTATACATATTTTCTATGTTTTGACAGAAACGATAAATCGATCACCATGTACAACAATTATTGTGATTGTAATCATACTTGGTGAGTATTAAATCTATCTTATTACACTTTTGGTTTAACATAAATTAATAAATTCACAAAAGTTAACTTATTTATTGGCCCGGTTGCTTTTCAGCGTAATGAAGGTTATTTTAAAACTCAGGTTTTATGCACTGACATCGATGTCACCGGTTTATATCCCTTTCATTGGTTAATATGACTCCTGGTTTGGTGTCCATTCCTGTGGGTTTACATTTTTAGGCTTTTGCTATAGTACTGCCATGGTTCTACCGACAAAAAAGTTCAAATTCATTTTCAACCTATAAAAAGATAGTTATGAACAATTGGAATTTGCTAAATTATTTTAAGATTGCTCTCATCGATCTTTTGACCTTTCAACTTGATTTTTGAAGATTTGTCATTTTGCATGTACTACTCGTATAGCAAAGTATAAATATCAATATGAATACAATGTATGGATACTTGAGAATATAAAAAAATTGCATAGAATCTCAAAGCAGTTCTCACAACCAATAAGCTGCTACTGTTGTTTTTTTATAGCCTTTCCAATGTCAGTGCTGCTTTTTTATGACCAGAGGATAGGCAAGTTTATTGACCAACAGTTTCGAAAAGGTATTTAATATGAAATTTGAGAATAATTTTCATCTTCACTAGAATCATCTAAATATTATCGTCAGTCATTTGTATATGTAATTACACTTCAGTTTTAAATTGGCTTTGTTTACATGTTTAATGAAATGATACCATACCACAAGTATGTTCTGATTAGTTTCCTGGAGATGCTGCTAAGATTATATTTGCTTATATAAGTGAATGTTTTTGGAATTCCATACGGAAAGGAGAATATATTATACATGAGATTTCAGAATCCAGATTAAAACAACTATCATGTGTTCGATGAATTAATATATTCGATTGAGTCGGAGATAGCTTGTTGAATAAGCGCCGAAAGTCTTTCATTTAACATTCCATTTGCTTAATCTGCATTATATAAATGTTTTTTTTCTATTTACATTGTTTTTTTTTTATATATGCCATTAAATAATGTGGCAGATAAGAATGTAAATGAAACTTAAATAGCTCAGTTTACTGATGCTTGTCATCAGTGTTGATCGATATGTAATTATACCCCACACAACGTCCGTCTGTCCGTCACTCCGTCAGCCCTGTTCTTGTAATTGCAACTCCTGAAATCACACAACAGAATTATTCCGAGACCTTTTTAAATAATAAGGACATACCATGTAAATGTGCATATCGACAGGAAATTATGATTCAATTTTCTTTTCTTACAGTTATTTTATTTATCTTGTGACAATGTGGGCGTGGGGTATGTGGGGTATGTGATCTCGCTCACACAGGTTCTTTAATTATACATTGTATAAGTAATTTGTTATTAAATAAAGAAAATATATGTTTATCACTTGAACCTAAGTAGTGAGTACAATATAATAATGATTCACGATGATGATTGATGATCAATTAGTGGTGATACACGACTCTTTCAGTGCGCGTGAATACTTCGCAGCTTAGAAAACTCACATTTATTGTCAATGAAGATAGAATTCGAACTAAAACTACTATGAGCACGGTTCGAACTCACAACTCCATGTTTAAGTATCGCTGTGAATCAACTACTTGGACCACTAGACACGCGATTACAAAAAAAACCAACATGAGTTTATATATCAACAATGTATGTGTGTTACCGTCAGTTAGTTATTTACACAAAACACAGAGTTAAATTTGTTAAGCTATATATATACATGTATATAAGACATATATATAGGAAGTATTTAAAGTCTCAAATGTCTTATATCCTTACCATATTTTCTTGACTAGTAACATTTAGTAAATTCCCTGACAATGTGACATCTTTGAGACTACCTGATAAAGGTTAACCCAGAAAACCGCTTCGAACACATGCAATTATTTAAGTTGTTATTTTTATTGTTTAATACTCGACAAACCAGAATTGTCCTTTAATTTAATGAAATAGTTGGCAATTATGCGTAGTATGTAAATACAACCTAAATATCATTAGAAACTAGTTGGCAAGTTTGAATACAAACCGGGAGCTCCGATTGAATGTAATTTGATCAACAAAAAATGGTATACACTAAAAATAATTGACTTATTCACTTAAAAACAAAGTTACCAACCAAATTGTTATGAATTACATAGGGCACGACAGCTTGAAACTTTTCTTTGTATGACTTCGTTGTTTGCCACTAACGGGTATGCATCATTTTACAAATTTCAAGAAATGTTATTTCATCAGTGTTTTATACTGGTTTGTAAGGACTGATGCATGAAATCATTTTATCATGCATTAACATAAACATGTAAGGTTATAACTATTGCAATTTTCACACAGATAAAATGACAGTATTTGATCAAAGGTTACTATACAAATGGATGAAAATGAGAGGTAAAGGTGGCGCGGTAGTATTTCCTGACCGATAAAAATAATGATAGCCCTTTTAGAATTGATGCAATTTTTCTAACACTGTCCAAAATTCTACATGCATATTTAACTGTAAATTATTCAGAAATGATTTTTAAAGTGTATCATGACCTTGTACTTGTTTTTGCTATCTTTAAAAATATAAGGCCACAAGTGCTTTTAGGTCTTTTATCATGTAGTGAATACAAATTTTTTAAATAATCTCAAAAATTCATTTTCATCCGTCTGCATGTAAAATTATTTCATATTTTTCAATACCTGATTCATCCCTCAGTTTGGGAAAGTATGTTCAGTTGATATTTTTTTTCAATCACACTGTTCACATACATTTACTTACTCGGGTACACAAACGAGCAACCTAAATTACGAAATAAAAATACTACCGTGTAGAAACTATAACAGCCATATCTATGTACATCTGTAAGTGTGCGCTAAATAGAGATATATATCGAGAAATTTTATCACGCTGATCAAAAAGCAAAGCAGAATTTCATAACAGTAGAATTATATTTATTTACATTATATATATAGATTCTACGACTGCATCGACTGAGATACAATATTTATCCATTCGAGACAGTTAAATTTCAAATTTAAAACCCGAGGCTCGCCGAGCATTTTAAATGTTCATAATATAACTGTTGAGAGTGGATAAATATCGAATTACACGAGGTTTGGTGGTGGAATCTGTTTTTCTAATGATTTTCAAACAATACGCAGGCAAATTAATTCCTTCTTTTCGAATGATCTACATAAGATGTGTTCTTACTATCTGACATCTTCAAGCAATGACTCCTTTTTTTGCTAGACCACTTGACCACCTAGGCTCTACAATAATAAAGCTTTCGGAGACTGGGTGTTACCGTTTCACGCCAGTTTATATCTACCATCGTAACACAGAACATGATATATAAGGCATAACGTTGGAATATTAACAGATCTCTCTCTATATGTATATTAATTGAGAAAATTATTTATCAGCCTTAATTGAAATCTCACATTGTTATAGTTCAGAATTACGCTGGATCAAGAATGCAAACTTCTGAGACAGATTTTTCAGATGAACCCAACCCGGAAAAGGAGGGTTCAACAACCTTAGCAAAAATTACAATAGAACAGGCTGATGAAACTGACTCTAATGACCAAAACCTTGCAAATAATGAGTCTGATAAATGTTGTATCAAAGTTACGCAATGGATAAAATCAAGCAAACTAAATTCCTTTTGTTCCGATGGAAAGCCTGTATTTAATGAATGTATCCACGACAAATGGAAAAAACTGGAGACTGACACAAAATGTGAGATCACAGTTGAACCATGTGACAAAACAGTTTTGAAGAAAGGTTGGGTTGCCAAAACAAACAAAGATTTTATGAACATTTTGTTTAT
Organism: Mytilus galloprovincialis; assembly: GCF_965363235.1. Taxonomy (NCBI): domain Eukaryota; kingdom Metazoa; phylum Mollusca; class Bivalvia; order Mytilida; family Mytilidae; genus Mytilus; species Mytilus galloprovincialis. The sequence continues at coordinate 62,162,363 of NC_134850.1, read as the reverse complement.
GAGTGGAACATTGAACTCAATTAAAGCTGATATCATTCTCTGTCCTGTCAACAAAGAATTGGTACCTATAGTATTTGATTCTGAAGTATTGATGGGAGGTTTGTATGCATTGCTTTTCTATTTTATAAAATGATTACTATACTTTGATTTAACTTGATTTTTATATAAAAAGTCAAAACACAAAAATACTAAATTCCGAGGAAAATTCATAAAGGAAAATCCAAAATCAAAAGGCAAAATCAAAAGTCCAAACACATCAAACGAATGGATAACAACTGTCATATTCCTGACTTGGTACCGGCATTTTTCTAATGTAGAAAATGGTGGATTGAACCTGGTTTTATAGCTAGCTAAACCTCTCACTTGTATGACAGTCGCATCAAATGCCATTACATTGTCAACGATGCATGAACAAAACAAACATACTCAAAGAGTAAAAATGTCAAAAATAGGGGTACAGCAGTCAATATTGTGTTATCATCTTTATATCACTATAAAAACAACAAATGTAAGGAAGAAGCACAAAAAGGCATACATCAAATTTAACATACTCATATTGCTTTTCTTATACGACTTAATTTATCTATGTAAAGTCTACCCGTGAAGGATAGAAGGTTTTCAGTACTGGTGTAAAATTGCGCGTTTGAAATTCGCACAGGTAGACATAAAAATAATTTTGTCGTTCGATTGACGGCATACATAAATACAGAGTCACGTATAATATATATATATATATATATATATATATATATATATATATATATATATATGTACAAGGCTATTTATTTAAAAGGATGTGTACTATGAGATGCAGATATTACTGAAAGCATACTATTTTATCTGAATAACTATACACGTTTGATGAAACTCCCTTGTTTAACAAAATATCGACTGAGTATATAAATTATATAACAATTATTTTCGAAAAATTCATTTAGAAAATTAATATTTCGGATAGCAGATATCCTTCATCAATATAATGTGAAATGATTTTTTTTTTATATTTCTTCACAATCTTGAAAACAATACAAATTTAAAAACCTCTCTAGAATTTTCAACTTGACGCATGTTAAGTATTTTTCACTGTGACTGCATGGATATGCATTAGTTAGTTGTGAAATGAGCTGATTTGAATTGTCACAGGGGTAAAACGTTGGGTTTTTTCAATAGAAGCTATGAATTCATACAAACCAAATTAATATCCGTGTTCAATTTGAACTGGTAAAGTTCTTAATTTTCAAAGTTGAAGAAGGTTAAGTAATATAAACTTAGGCTAGCTGCGTATTTATACATGCCACATTGATAACACTGTTCAATATTATGGAACTGGAAAAAAAATATCTGCCTGATAAGTGTGAGGTTTAACTAGCTATAAAACCAAGTTTAACCAACCATTATCTTCGGATCATACCTGTAATAATGACGTTTGTTTTTCACTTGTTCCGTTTGAATTTGTTAGTTTTTATGGACTTTCCTTATTTCAATTTGACTTGGAGCTCAGAATTTTTGAATTTGACTTGGAGCTCAGTATTTTTGAATTTGACTTGGAGCTCAGTATTTTTGAATTTGACTTCGAGCTCAGTATTTTTGAATTTAACTTGGAGCTCAGTATTTTTGAATTTGACTTGAAGCTCAGTATTTTTGTTTGACTTGGAACTCAGTATTTTTGTTTGAATTGGAGCTCAGTATTTTTGAATTTGACTTGGAGCTCAGTATTCTTGAATTTGACTTCGAGCTCAGCATTTTTTAATTTAACTTGGAGCTCAGTATTTTTGAATTTGACTTGGAGCTCAGTATTTTTGAATTTGACTTGGAGCTCAGTATTTTTGAATTTGACTTGGAGCTCAGTATTTTTGTTTGACTTGGAACTCAGTATTTTTGTTTGACTTGGAGCTCAGTATTTTTGAATTTGACTTGGAGCTCAGTATTTTTTAATTTGACTTGGAGCTCAGTATTTTTGAATTTGACTTGGAGCTCAGTATTTTTGTTTGACTTGGAGCTCGGTATTTTTTAATTTGACTTGAAGCTCAGTATTTTTGAATTTGACTATGAGCTCAGTATTTTTGTTTGACTTGGAGCTCAGTATTTTTGAATTTGACTTGGAGCTCAGTATTTTTGAATTTGACTTGGAGCTCAGTATGTTTGTTTGACTTGAAGCTCAGTATTTTTGCATTTGACTTGGAGCTCAGTATTCTTGAATTTGACTTGGAGCTCAGTATTTTTGAATTTGACTTTGAGTTCAGTATTTTTGTCTGACTTGGAGCTCAGTATTTTTGTTTGACTTGGAGCTCAGTATTTTTGTTTGACTTGGAGCTCAGTATTTTTTAATTTGACTTGGAGCTCAGTATTTTTGAATTTGACTTGGAGCTCAGTATTTTTGTTTGACTTGGAGCTCAGTATTTTTGAATTCGACTTGGAGCTCAGTATTTTTGTTTGACTTGGAGCTCAGTATTTTTGAATTTGACTTGGAGCTCAGTATTTTTGAATTTGACTTGGAGTTCAGTATTTTTGTCTGACTTGGAGCTCAGTATTTTTGTTTGACTTGGTGCTCAGTATTTTTGTTTGACTTTTTTGTATAAACTATTTCAACAAGCAGACATAACAAATTGACATTATTTTAGTTAAGCCAAGAGTGAGATAAATTTCAAAAATGACCAACAGAACTGCAAATAAACAAAATATCAGAAACACATGTAATGCCTTAAAACAAATTAAATAACACATACATTGCAATCATCAAGTAGTATATATCATGGACCCTTATCGAGAAATGACAACACAATTAGGATGTTAATATACAAAACGGATATAGTGTGACTGTCATTGTATAAATATCAGGTTCCATTACTAAAATATCGAATTCATTATTGAATTTTTTTAATCGTCTCTAAAGCTACTCGGCTACAGGCTACCAACATGTAATTTGTTGCATTTGGGTATCAAGTTTGAAAATGAATATTATTTAACATGGCTGATGTTGTCAAAATATTCCTTGGAATCAAACTGCAGTTTTGGGCTAATTTGGGCAAATAAAGTAGTTAGGGTATACCAATTTATAAAACTCATAGTTTTGTCAACAAACGACAACCACTAATTACAGTTTCCTAACATGGGACAGGCCCATACATATATAAAGTGGCGTGGCTAAACATGTTAGCTAAATCCCGAACCCCCTCCTTAACCTGGACCAGTGGTGTAACAGTGAAACATTAGAACGAACTATATAATCAGTTATGGTGGTGGTTTCGTGTAGTATTTTGGCCTTTAGTGCGGAAGTCAGGATAATCTATCCGTTTGGTATGACTTCAATTCATGCGAATTAGGACATCGGTCTTTATACAACAGGGTTTTTACTTAAATCGCAGTCTTTTGTTCTCGTCCCGAAAATACACGTAATTGGCAACTGGACGATAAATGGGCATGTATTCATCATACTGAAGTATGAAAACCACATTTTGGTGACCCCTTTTCGCTTTGAAGTCTGTCATATATTCACTCTTTGACATGAATAAGATAGATGCCGGATACACATTATGAAATTACAACTTAAAATGAAATTAAAACTTAAAATGAAATTAAAACGAAGTCAAAAGGTGTGTATGCACATATGAAATGAAAATGTAGTTACTTGGATTGAATATTTCCCAATAGGAATCAGTTTATTTGACTGTTCCTTGGATTAAGTACCATATAAATCAGGTCATACATGGACTGACTGTTCTCCTACCTGGTTTATTGGTTACTTGTAAACACGTTTGTCATGTGTATTGTTTATTTTATTATATTATAGATAGTGAAAAACATTTCATATTTTTTTGGGTACATTTTTGTACCATATCATATAGTAATAACTAATAGTGTAAGGAATAGAATTTGTAATGAAAAGACAAATGTTTATTTTTTTTGCCTAAATTTTTGTACTGTCAGCTGTAAAATAATATTTCTATGGTCTAATTTTAGGTCTTAACAAGGAAGAGCTGGAGGAAGAGCTCCAAAAATATGATGTGGTACGAATATATAATCCAGAAAACTTTAACTGCCACTGTTTACTTTTGACTGTTTTTGAGGATTTGAATATAAAGACTCACTCTGATTTCAGGGAACAGAACGTTGCAACACAGGTTATTCACACTTTAGTAACAAACGGATTTAGAAGTTTAGGAATATCACTGAAGAACAACAAAAACCCAGAATGGAAAATGTTTGCATTCAAGTTACTGACTTGTTTGTTGAAATCTAAATCTAAACTGAAGAGTCCAGTTGTGGTTTATTGCTTTGATGCAGTGGACGAGTTTGATAGTCTTGAAGACTACATACGAAGGAAATTGAATATGGACAAGTATTTGGTTCCTATAAAAACTGAGCATTTAGAATATCAAGGTGAACATTTATCATTGATTAAATTAATTCTTAAATAATAAAGCCTACTATACTGCTTTCTCATTGAACATGAATTTAAGTAAACTGCAAAGAGACATAACAGGTATAAAAACAAAACTAACATGTTGCGTGGTGCAGTCTGTGTAAGATTACATGCTGTTTGAGAGGTAATGACAAAGGCAAGGACAGTACATGTCACAACTAACAATGGGTAGGATGCTTTAAGAGGAAATCGTTGTTAACATTTCTATATGGAGAAAATCACTAAAAGGTCTAACTGCAAGATATTTTCATATGTTATCTTCACATTAGAATTGTGCCGGGTTTTTTATAAAGTAAATATCGTTTATCAAATATATGATGTGCCAACTTTTTATTTTTGTATTGCAGAGGGAGAAAAATCAATTGAAGTATTGGTAGAACAAGGATCTATACTTGACTATGATGCTATGGTGAGATATTGCTTGATTTTTTTTTGTATCGTGTATAATAGTATTTTATTTTATCGCAATTGTAAGAAATATTTCTTTGATCTTACTGAATGATATTTTCCTTTCTCGTCACAGTAGAGTTACGTTAGATTTAGGGCATAAGTTCCCTTGTCAATGAAATTAACAACGTCGACATAGGTAAAATAGGGATATTAAACAGATTATGATTGGTCATATCAATTCGATTGATTGTCTCACTTTCGACGTACCGGCTCAAGCGAGAAAGTCAATCTCCTTCAGATGACCAACGATACTCTATAAGTACCATTTGCTTAACAATGTGACCACTTAAGAGTAATTGTAATAAGTTTAACTGTGAGATATCCTTAAACTGTTTGTATTTGTAATATGACGGTCACTGATAATGTATTGCTCTGTTAACGATCTTGTCAATGCATTGCCTTTGAATTTGATTTATGGCATCAGTAAAGTAAACAAAGTTTGCCTAAACTTTTTACGTGATCAGCTTCAACTTTGATGGTTTTAACCTAAAATATATCTTTTCTAAGAAAACAACAATACTTTATTTCAAAATATATACTACATGACTCATTACAGGATAAAAAAAAAGCGGTTCTTCCTCTCGTTTCTATCTTTTTTTAAGCCTTGTTCTGAATGGTAAAAATCATTCATTAATTTTTTTTACAGATGCCATCTCCAGTTGTATGGATTATTTGTTTCACAGATGACGACCGATATGTGCCTATTTTTGTGAATACAATCCCGTCCTATTTCTTTTTTTCAAAATTTTACCCACTCTATAAGACTTATCACCAGATTTGGATTACATAATCAATATACATGGTAGGTTCTACACGATGAGCCTGATCCAGAGAACTTAAATCACCCTACAGGTATATGTTGCTCAGCCTTTAGTTTTTTATGTTATATTTTGTGTACTGTACTGTTAATTGTCTTTTTGTCATTTTTTGCGTTTTCGAATTCTTACTTTTCGAATTCCGTTCGTTTCTTTCGCCTGTCGTTATTTGTACTATAATATTTACCTTTTTAGACAAAGTGTGGTTAATCTATATATTTACATGTTTGTTTTTAAGGTCGATGTCTTAATAAATTCTGTGGGTGTTTCACTCAATTTGAGGAATGGAATTGTATCTCAAAAACTTGTGGAGAAAGCTGGCAAATCTGTTCAAGATGAATGTAAAGAAAATTACAAAAATGGCATAAACATAGGAGAAATTGCCATCACATCTAAAGGGCATATGATATGTAAAAAGATTTTCCATGTAGCAGTGTACACAAACTTTGTTTGTGATGGAAATATTTCTACTGAAGTAAGTTTGTTTGGTGTATCCTTCAATCTCACAAATATCATTAGCACACAAGCAAATGGACCAACAATAAAAGTATGAACCCTTACTTGACCATAATATGTTGAATCTCTTTCCTGATATACATCTGAACTCATCATAAGATTATGAGTGGCCAATGCCAAATACCATTCAAATGATAACTTTCTATAGCATTATTGAAATCCACATTTTTGTTCAATTATCAATTTTTCGCTATTTATTTTTTAATAATTGACTTATTATTAAACCAATATATTTAAAAATGTTGCCTTCATCGGTTTAGTTTTACTATTTAACTCTATGACAAATACTCTTGAATATGTTGTAAACTATTCTTTTACCAAGAAAATAGTATTAGAAGAGTATCATATGACATATATGATGTGGTCATTTTTTTTTTTTTATCTCAAATGTACAGTAAATTGTTCTGATCTTTAAACCAACTAATAGCATGTTGATTCACCGAAGAGAGAACACATGAATATGCATGATTGAAACAGGTATATCAGTGTGTGTATCAGATTGATATACTGCTGCATTTTTTTAATCTATCTAATTATCATTCTCCGACAGTGTTTTAGTTTTCTATGCTTGTTTATTGGTTTTTTTTTCTAATGTGCATATTTTTATTTTTCGATTTAGTAAGAGTTCGATAAAACTCAAATACACCGAAAACAACTATAAAATTTACCAAAACTTCATATCATGGTTTTCAGCTGACAAAAGTTTAACTTGAAATGTCGTTTAATCAATACGTTTTGTATTACATACTGACATTATGGAAAACAAAATAACAAGAAACTGCTTTCTTTTTTTTACAATTTTGTAGATTTTTACTAAGTTGAAAAATAATAAGTTCCTTTTTTATATGAAAATAAAATAATATGGTTTAATACGACAACTTTTCATTGGAGACCAAACGTTGTAGAACAATGTAGTAGTTAACAATTATACTCAACCGTACGGCCTTGAACAAAGAACGAAACCCATATCACACAGTTAACAATAACAGCCCCCGAAATTATGTAAAACTGTTTAAACGAGAAAACTAACGACCTGAAAAATGTAAAAAACAATAAATGAGGAACGTAGGATATACAGTGACAAATGAAAAACACTGAATCACAGCGTCCTGAATTGGAACATACACATATCATGCATATAGAATTTTCCTGTTAAACATGTTTGTTGGAGCCAAACCCTACATTTAACCTTGAACAGTGCTGTAACAGTACAACATTATAGCAAACTGTGATGAATAAGTATGGCATTGCTACAAAATACATAATACGATACGACTGTTTGAACACTACTTAGTTGAATAATTCATGCCAAAGCAATACATTATGAAATGACCCTTCATGACATGATAGTTAAGACAATAACGTTGGTATTGAAAGAGATGGTGATTTAAGATTGAGAGTACAAGAGGGAGTTACAACACATGTTATTATTCTAATAAAGTGTGAAAAGACGATTGATCCCTGCAACTTCTTTGAACAAATGTAAAAGAAAGTAACATAGAAGATATAGGTGGTATGAGTGCCTATATGAGACAACTTTCATTCAAGTCACAATTTAAAAATTAACCAAATTATAACCTCACACACGCGAATCAATGAATTTATTTGTAGATAGTTCTGTTGAATTGTTCCTGTTAAAATTGTTACACGATGACGACTGCTGTACACAGGAAAATTTCACTCACATCAATTTCACGTGAATTTAAATTCATGTGAATCTCACGTGAAATTCGCGTGAATTTCACCTCAAACGAGCTTATACGTGAAACTCACATGAAATCAGTTTTTGTGAGTTTCACGTGAATCTCATGTGAAACTCATGTGAATTTCACATGAAAATCACGTAAATAATTTTCATGTGAAATTCACATGAATTTTCAAAATAGAGCATTTCAAATAACATCTAGATTTTCAAATTTAATCAAAATTATAAAAATATCATTTTTTTGTTGTAGATTTTACGTGAAATTCATGTGAAAAATTTCACATCAGTTTCATGTGAATCTCAATTCATGTGAAATTCACATGCACATTTTCACGTGAGTTTCATGTATAAGCTCAATTGAGGTGAATCTCACGTGAAATTTTTCATGTGAATTTCATATGAGATTCATGTGAAATTCATGTGAGAAAATTTTGTCTGTGTACCCATATTTTTACTATATTATTCATTATGTCTGTTTAGTTCACGCATCATTGTAAATATAAAGGAAATTGATGAGACTGTCGATAAAGTGAGAGTTTTAGCGCTATAAAACCAGGTTTAATTCGCCATTTTCTACATTTGAAAATGCCTGTACCAAGTCAGGAACTTCTTAACTATTCGTTTTTGATGTGTTATGTCATTTGATTTTGCCATGTGATTATGGACTTTTCGATTGGATTTTCCTCTGAGTTCAGTATTTTTGTGATTTTACTTTTTACAAATCAAAGTACGGTCAGCAACACGGAGCCTTGATTGACACTAAACAGCAATCTATAAAGGGCCCAAAAAAATGACAATTGTCAAACTATTCAAACAGGAAAACCAACGGCTTAATCTATATTTAAAAACGACAAACAAGATATAATTATCAACCACACCAACACACGACAACCACTGAACACCATGTTCCAAACTTAGTACAAGTGCCAAAAAATGTAGCGGATTTTGACATTTTAATATGTGCCAACCTCCCCCTTATCTGACACACTAGTGTAACATCACCACATAGAAAAACACACTATAAAATATCAATTAAAATGGCTCAATCAAAAGACATAACAACAAAAACATAGCATACACTAAACGAAAAAAAAAAACATTTATGACACAATGTTAACACAAAATCAATGGAATAAAGGGTGAAATGTTAAACAATATCAGAAACACAATGATGACCTTGAACCAAATGCCTCAAAATAAAATAATATTCACAAGTAAATGAAAATAACTTGTAAGGTATACAGTAATGAAATACAAAAAAAAATGTGTTGCTCATAGTACAAGAACAGAAGTGAAAATTCATAGTCATTCCAAACATTTATCTAATTTGGTATATATTAAAAATAGAGAGACGAGGTATAAATTTAAAGCATTTAAAAACAAAGTTGTATCTATAGTATTAGTAAAATATTACGATTTGAGAGTACTTGCAGTTACTGAAAGTTAGTTTTAAGCAAAAAACAAATAACAATAACAAATAATGCATCAGCGACTTAAATCAACTAAAAGACATCCCAGTGATTAAGTTTTTTTTTGCGCTATGGAAAGTCAAAGAAGATATAACTCTGGCAATGCCAAACATAAGAATATCGACAGGCAGTAGAATAGATAAGAGTTGATCTATTGATAAATACTTATAATGTATTACATAGATATTGTAACCTGTATATAGAAAATAAACGTAGATGTGTATTAATACATCCCCTAAAATTTTAGTTATGTTTAATTTCTTGATATTAGAATTCTATAGGGTATAAGATAGCCAATTGTTTAAAGGTTTGATGAGTTAATGATCATTTTGTGATTTCCTCGCTTTAGATACAATATAACCGTTACAAAATTTAGGATGTGAAATACCGTTTTTGATAAGTTTTCTACAAGTACAGCTAAATTAAATATTTGTATCTATGAAGTAAAATTTTTAAGTAATTCTTGTAAACGATATCCCTGACTTAATAATTTAGCAGTGATGCATTGATTACGTTCGTTAAAATCTATGACATCCCAACACACGCAGGCATAAAATGAGTTGGAATATGTAAACACCGTCTGATGGAGCTAAATGAACATCACCGTATAAAAAAAGGAAAATTAATAACAGGGAATGAAAAATCGTCTCTTTTGTCGTAAATTGTAGTATGGAGTTTCCTTTAAGAAATTGAAAAGTCTAAATCTAGAAAAGGATAATTACTCCTGTTTATGTTAGATTTATCTAAAGTAATTTCTTTTGGGTAAATAGAAGACAATGATGGTCCGATGTATCATAAAATATTAAGTACCATTCTCGAGATGTTCATAAAGCAAGAGTAAGTTCTTCAAGAAATAATTTACTTGATTTTTTTTGTTGACTATATGCTGTCTACAAACTGCTATCATGAAAGAGAAATCTGCATAAAATATAACTATAGAATATATATAAAATAAAGATTGAAGTGGTCATTTTGGTCAAAATGTCAGTTGTGACATGTGTTTGATGTCACAACATTGTCATAATATATAAGATTTCTGCATGACTAGATAACCAACCAATAGTAGCATTTGTATCATAGTTCATTGTGTCACTAATTAGTATGGACATTATTTATAACAGATTTTGAAGAACATTGTGATAAGGTGTTTGAAGGCAGCTGAAAAAAGTAAAATGACATCAATTGCTTTTCCTGCTCTTGGTACTGGTACTTTAGGATATCCTCCATGCTTGGTTGCCAAGACAATGTTTGCTGCTGTCGATGAGTATGAAAAGACAAATCCTACATACTTAAAGCGGGTTGTTTTTGTCGTGTTTGAAGACAATGTTGTATTTCAGGTAATAACTAGTAATAGTGTACAGTAAACTTTTTTAAAGACTTCATTTTCATACTCAGAAGAGAAAAAAAGTCATATGAAAGACATATAAGTACCTGATTATTGCTTTTCTTTTTTAAGCATCAGCCCTAACAATTTGCAAATAACATCAATAACTTATCCTCATGTCCTAGTAAAGCAAACATTTCAAAATGAGTTATACTTTTCAGTCTGACTTTCACTCCATCTTTTTGTTCTGTATAAAGCTAAAATTTAGTGTAAGGTTTAACGATGAAGTTCTGTTCACATCAGTTGGAATTGTACACATGTTAATTTCAAAATGAATTATTTGTTTTCGGAAGAAATAAAAGTGACAAAGAAGGTTAAAATGTATATCGTTATGACATATTGTCGCGATGGGTGAATTAAGCTCCTTGAATGTATTTTGATTGTTTAACAGTTTTTGCTTCATGAAATGATGAAACAATTTATTTTTTCATGGTGCTAATTTGTTGTTTTTTTTTATTTTAGATTTTCGAAAATATTGGCAAGTGGAAGAAAAACAAAGTTACGGCCAATATAAAATATGGTAAGATAAATTTTAAGTCAAATAAATTCATAATTGCACAGTAGTGAATGATGAAAGTGTATTTATCTAAAAAAATAATGTAGTGACATTTGATTGATCTGTTGAATTTGGTATATTTGGATTACATAACCACAAGCAGATATGAATGACATGACGTTATATGTCAATAACACAACAAATCAAATGCACAGAAAACCCGAAAAACAGCCAGGTCTTAGACAAGTATTGATCAACAGTGATATGAGTTTATGTGTTAGTTCACCACATAAGCTCGCGACTAATCATTCGACATTGATGACCTATATTTTAAGGTTCATCACAAGGTTTCTAATCAAAATTTCAAATAATAGGCATTGAATAAAACAAGTAGCTTCAGTCAGAAAACTTGGGTATAAGATGGATCTTTGGAATAATGTACCCTTCCTACAAACTAAGGTCACTCTTACTCTTTACCTGATTCAATTACTTTGAGTTGCTTTGTTGGTATTATGTAAGGACTCTTGTATCAGTGGCAGCAATTTGATATAATTTTTGTCAAACCTAAGAATATACAGATAAGTCTTTGCTGCTTCCATCAAATATTTTGTATTTACAAACAAGATGATAACCTTATCAATCAACTACTACAATCGAAATATCAGAAAGTGTGAATCTGCCTGTATTTGTAAACATTTAAATACATGTGAGTTTTATAAATTTACATTATCTGCAGTTGCTCAATACATGTAGTATAATAACTTATAGTTACTGGTGTATGCCACAGTTGAATATAGTATTTAAATGGTTAGGTATTGTTAAGTTATTCTGAATACCTTGCATAGGCCATAAAGTAAATACTGATTGGTTTAAAGGTAGTGTGTAAGCTATGACAATAAGAAGATGTGGTATTATTGCAAATGATCCAACTAATTCACCACAAATGTCATGCATATAGGCAATTATAGGTTACCCCTTACTGTTTAGTCTGTTATCAAAGGTTTCCGCTATGAAAATTTTGAAACAATTCAAACCAGAAAACTGGCAGCCCAATTTCTATCAATAAAATCTACGAAAAACAAAATATAATCCAATGTCACCCACCGAATTACCATATTATATTTTCAAGTGGATAACTGTTGATATGTACTGTGAACGTTTTGTGTATATTTAGATTTGTTAAGTGACTAGTCACCAGGAAAACGTGTGAGATTCCTATGCTATTTTTGCTAAATGGTTGCAATTTCGATACTTTGACGTTAGGGCATCGAGAATGTTTATTTGCATAAAAATAATATTACATTAATTAACTGTTTTTCCATGCTCTTTATTTTGATTTACCAATGATAACACGACCTGGTTTATGTTTTTATATTTCAAGGATTTGAATATCGATTATTACTCTAGCTAAATAAGTAGCTCCTTCTTATATTCACAGTATTGTAACGTTTTCGCCCCTTAAATTGAGTGGAAGGTTAAATTGAATAAGAAGGCTCTATCGAACATACTTTGCATGGATCCTTTGAGCTGGTATAAGGTTGAAATAATTAAACTAAGGCAGGTGTAAATTTCATAGATACTTCATGTTGCATCTATATAATCAAACATTTACAAATCATCATTATAGGATTAAACGCCTTTTTAAAGGAATTTATTAGTGTATGAACTCGACCAATGCACTATGATATGTTTGTGAGTGACTTGGTCCAGGTTATACACCAATAAATTCATTTAAAAAGGCGTTTAATCCTTATTATTCTTGAAAATTGGAGATAAGTAATATATTTTTCAACACTCGTAACCTCTATCACACGTAAATTGTATATTTGTGTCATTGAATAGGCATGGCGCATGAACATATTTGTTGTAATCATTTAAATTTGTTATCTGATAAAAAAATAAACTACAAAGAGTCGTATTATCATTCAAACAAAGGTTTTTCTGTTTAATTTTTTTTTTATCTTATTCAATTTTACGCTTAACGTGTGAAAATAAATTTTGTTCTCGTCGCCGCCATCTTGTTTACATTGGTTACGAAAAGAAGTTCGGTCAACGTCGTCTATCGATAAAAATTAACAACGTCAAGATCAACAACCGGAAGTCCTCTCGACCAATCATATCAACGTATTCCCTAATTATGTAAGAATTATAATAACATACATTTACATTTTTATACAATATGCCGTAATCATCTATAACGATTTCTTTCTGCTAAAATGAAAGCAGATTTCCAGAAACTATGTCCATTACTGTTTTCTTAATAAGAAGATGCAATTAGTCAATTTTTTTTAACTCCAGCAATTATGAATAAAAGTTTCGTTAACTTTATCATTTTTAGATATTCCACCAAAGCAATTGGTGTTTATTCATAAAGATTTGGAAACCAGAGTTAATGTAACAGATAAGGAATATGTTACCAGTTTGAAATATAAAGATTTGAAAGCAGTTGTTACACAATCTGGAAGTCTAGGTTTGTCGTATTAATACGGTAATACGTATCTATGTAGACGAAAATATATGTTAATGCTTTTAAAATGCAATGTTTATTATCTTTGATATAAAAAGAATATAGAATAGTTCAAATTTGGGTGACGGCATTTACATTGTTATCGAGTTATGTTCCTTTATAAATGGAGAATTTGTTAAATAAACTGTATATTTACACATTTATTTTTTTATTTTTCATATAGATCTTATAATTCTTATATATGTGAAGCGTGACCTACCGAAGCAGACTATTTACCGGTTGGTAATAACATGAGCAACACGACGGGTGCCACATTTGGAGCAGGGTATACTTAACATCACGGGGCACCTGAGTTCACCCCCAGTTTCCGGCGGGGTTTCGTATTGCTGTTGTTCCCATATTTGTATCATTTTTACTTATTGTGTTTGTTTTTGGAACTTGATGCGAATGTCATACGTTAGAAGTTTTGTTAGCTTAAAACCAGGTTTAATCCACAATTTTCTACATAATAAAATCATGTACCTAGTCAGGAATGAGACAGCTGTTATCTATTCGTTTGATGTATTTGAACTTTTAATTTTGCCATTTAATTAGGAACTTTCTGTTTTGAATTTTCCTTGGAGTATTTTTGTGATTTTACTTTTTATAAAGTCGAGACTGCCAACTATCTCAATATAAGATATTCATTATCAGTTCAAGATGAAGATATTTCCATTTAATGTTTATTTTTGGTCTATTGTTTACCTTTATAAGATATCTATTTGATAATTAATTTTCTTATTCATTTCGAAATGAATTATGATTTTACCATGTTTGTCATCTAGGTTTCCTTTTATTACTTTTTCAGTGGATTATTTGCAGTTGGTTTAGTATTTAAGATCAGATTCAATTACGAAGATTATTGCTTTGTATTATAACTTTAAATTCATTTTCATAGATATGAAAATGTATTGGAATGATCGAGATGGCTGTTTTGTAACAAAAATAAAAACAGGACAAACTGAAGAGGAAGTAATAGCATATTTTACGTTATTAGTTACACATATGCATGAAAACAAATTTCAAGTGGTTGATTTGTTTTTTCAAAACATTTGTTCAGGTTTGTAAATACTTTTATTTATAAGCAATAATGTAGTTAATCTTCCTTTCAAGGTAAAAGTCTGTTAACATTCATCTGCTATTAGAACATGTAACAGAAATTTATTGAGTGATATCGATGGAAGAATGAAGTCACCTCTTTATTTTATTCTATTTGAAACTTTCAGAATCTGTAAATATGTTTGAAGATTATACTGCCACCCAAGCATTTAAGGCTATATTACAATAACCTTGGCATCTGCTATCCAGGCATCAACCAAATTTTCCAACAAATATCCTAAGCATGATAACAAATGCCTAAGACTAAGATCCTTTCAGTATGTTTTATGTTGGTCATTTCCATTGACATTATATCTTCTTATACTTCTGAATTAAAAACAGATGTTTTGGGTTAAGTTGGATCGGGACTATTCGACTGCGCATAATTTCACGCATGAATTAAAAAGTATTTGTCGTAAATTTGATATAATTTTTTCAAATATTTTGATTGATTAGAAATGTTAAATCATTGTAGTTATGTGACTGAAAGCCTATTTTCGTTATTATCTGTATCTGTTAAAGGGTCAAAATGACATTTCACCCATTTTTACCATTTTCCCGCCAAAATTTGGGTTTTAAAGCAAAATATATTTTTTTCCTTATCGGTGACCTATGTTTTTTATTTGCTCATTCTTTGAAGTTATATTTCAGCTTTTTATATGACAGTTTTGGACCAAGTGTCATATAACGTTTCATTGATATTCCGATAACAATATGTCAACACCTCAATTTTTCCTATCATTTCATTGAAAAACGGTCCCTTTTACATACCTGTTTTAAAGTATAATTTTGAGCTTAAATGGTCCGTGACCCCCTATTTTTTTTCGACCAATTTAATTCACTTTCTGTAAAGAATAAAATAGCAAAGAATACGGCACTTCTGATAGAAACTTCGAAAAGGCCCGAGCCACCTTAATCCGTCTGAGAATGTTTAACATTGATTTAAATTTAATTTTTACAATTGTGGTTAGTTGAAATTGCATTTCAAAGTATTCGCTGTCAGAGGATTATTGAAGATGTAGAATTTCTATAGGACTGTATATTTGTTTCAATAATCTCTGTTTATTCTTAGAATAGCTTCTGGAATTTAATCATTATCTCTGTCCTGTATGTTCTCCCATGTATTTGTAATGTAGTCCTGTCATGTAATGTCAACAAAATGGCCAATGTTATATTATAGTTCGTTTTCTATGTGGGTTGCATTTTAGTTTTTTGTGTTTCTGTTGTGTCGTTGTTCTGCTCTTATATTTGATGTGTTTCCCTCAAGTTTTAGATATAGGAAGATGTGGTATGAGTGTCAATGAGACAACTCTCCATCCATATAACAATTTATAAAAGTAAACCATTATAGGTTGAAACCCGGATATCTTGTTTCCGCAACCGATTTATGAATTTCGAACAGCGGTATACCACTGTTGCCTTTATTCATGTATCAAATTATTATGTATTGAGTACATGTGATAATGCGAAATAAATTTTATTTTGAGTCAAGCTCACTACATCTTCATTTAATCCTAAATTTGTATTATCTTCATAGATGTCACAGCCAATAAACAGTTGAGGATTCTCATGAATGAAATACAGAGTCATGATGATCGAATTAATAAGAAAAATTCAAAAATAACTGGGTTACCAGAAATAAATTATGTTAAACTCGTCAGAGTTTACTTCAAGTCTGAAGACTATGCAGAAATAGAAACAGAATATATGAAGTCAAATGACAAGCAGGAGGGTAATTGTTGGCTTTAATTGTATTGTCTAAAACATTTATAAATATAAAGTTTTCATTTATATTTTTAAAGGATATCAATCTAAGACATTACATTGATGTCTGATATGATTTCATTCCTTAAATAGCTTAGAAAATTTAATTTCGTAGCACCATTTCAAATATGCTCATTATGTATGAAAATGCATATAATCATGAACTAATAATGAGCTACACAAGATGTTTAAATGTAAAGACATCACAACTGGATCATCATAATGCACATTTGAAATAAAATGGGAACAACTGATGAATTTATGCCGTTTTCTATCCATTCCAAGGAACACCTAAACAATGTTAGAAAACTTAATTATAGTTATTTATATAGTTTAGTCAAATTTAAAGTTGTTTCTTATGTTTACAATACATGTTTTGCCTTTCGGTAAAAAAAAACCCAATAAGACCATGTGTGGTAAACTTTAGATTGGCACTTATATTTGAGACCACAATTTTCACCTAGATAAACGTTATATAAATGTGCTACAAATATGAGAATGCAATTAAAATTTACCAGTCAACATATTAATCACATTTGTCTAGTTTTATTTTATTCATTTGTAGATCCATGATGGTATTTATTTAGTGTTGAATCATTCATCTTTTAGCGGCTATGAATGTTTGTAGATTAAAGAAACAAATGTCGTTTTTTGAGATGTGATATCCTGGTTTTAGTAAAGTCTGAATACACGACTGTAAAAATGTATATTTTTAAACATTTAACCTGGTTAACCTATTCCCAGGAAATCAACAAAAAAAACGGTATCCGACGAATAATATGATATATAAAAAAAATTATAAATTCTTTTTTTTCTTCAGAAAGTAAACATGGTGAATGGAAATGTCATGTCTCTGAAAAATCATCCTTTCCATTCATTGTGAAGGTTGATGGACCAGAGAGTGCGGCTAAAGATGTGTATGACGAAGTTGTGCAAGACATTTCGTCTATTTAGGTATAACATTTGTTTACTCTATTATTTCAAAATCACGTCTAAACTGAACAGCTGTCAAACTGTAGAAAAGTCAATGATTTGTTAAAATATCTTATTTTAATTCACGTCGCTCGAATAGCGCGTTTATTTCTTATCAGGTCATGCAACTAAGAATAAGTGTACTAGTGGATACACATACCTTCTTAATTTTTGAAATTGTAAAAAGAAAAATATACTCAAAGCAACCATTCCTAGGTATAAGAATAAATGCATCATATAATTGTTTTGCATGTGCCTTTTAAATCTCGCCTCCGTGTACCAAGTTAGGAATATGACAGTTGTGTACCATTTGATCGATGTGTTAAATTAAAAACACATTATCAGAGCTTGTTTTTTGATAAGACATAAATATGATACAATGGTTGAACAAAAATGTGGAAGGTATGTAGGTCTCAGCATATCTGTTTGTCCATCCTCTTACATGCTTCATCAGATATCCATGAAAAATGTAAGATCCTATTTACATAATATATATGTATATTTGTAAATCGTCCTTAATATTGGAGCTATGCCCCTTTGTAAATATAAATACTTGATAGTATTCAGTATTAATGAAAAGATGGAGTAGAAATATTAGTTTGACTATCATTTCTGTAAACGTACATTTGAAATATATAGATTTGTGTGTCAATACAATCTGCATATCATAAATTGTTTCTGTGTTAATTTTCAAACACCTTAATTAGAGGGTAATACTTTGGCGTATTTATATTCACAATCTTTGCCAGATGTGTTTTAAAGTTCTAAAACTATACTGAATTTTGCACCGTATTGTCAATATATGCACAGATAATTTGTTCATGGTACCATGGCAACAAAAAGGGCACGTTTGAGCTGATTTATTTAAAAATATGTTTTAGTATTCTTTTCAACTATTTAAAGGGATCGTGTTCACTGCATTTATACAGTCTCATTGTGTAGACATAATAGAAGGAAAAAGAAAATGCTATTTCCTTTAAGCATATTTACGAGTTTTAAACATACCTTCATAAACAATTCTTTTATCTGTCAGGTATATTTGGTGTTCCAAAGGCGTAGTGTCGCAAACCGCATTATGGAGCAGTTATAGGGTACAGTAGGAAAATCTCCAAGTACATTGGTTAGAGAAATACACTTTATTGACAAAGACAGAGGAATGTGTAGGCTGATACAGGAAATATTTGGGAAGAAATTTGATATTAAAGGTCAAAAGATGCGATAGAACATATTGCCAAGATAGTCTGTATAAATTTAGATTTTTATTTAGAAAGAGCATATGAGTAGTGTCAATCATATTCGACTTTATTTAACTATGCATTAAGTATTTCATTGGCCATTTAGGTTGTACCAGTTACACTTAAATCATGTGTATTATGTTATAAAAAGTATAGTTATGTGAAAAAGGATATGTTATAATTTATTTTTATTTATTTTAGATAGGATTGTTCAAACTAAATTAATAAACGTTATTGCTGAAATATTGTTCACCTGTTAATTTACTTCGAACTATTACTCAATTAATATGTATTGTTAAAATTTCTATTTAGTTTTGAAATGTGGTATACTTAGAATTAGTGTGTGTCTTGATTGGAAATATTAGTCAATGTATTTCAATTTTCTCAAATGAAGTTCTCAAATATTTCAAAGTAAAATCTTAAGTATTCTAATGTCGGTATCAATGCTATGCATTGGCTACAATAAACAGGATGCATTATGTTTTGGTGTGAGTGTATCTTTCCATCCCATATCAGGTCAAATATTTTGATAAAGGTGGTTAACCATAAAGGTTATGTCACATTCAAACCTAATTTTATGGTCTCCATAGAATAAAAATGTAATGCACGTAGTGTGAAATGTAAAAAATTTCTGATGTACTGGACATTTTAGCATAATCTTATGACACTGATAGCTGTATAGTTTGTTGTTAATAATATTTAAAAACAGATTTTTACAATTC
The DNA here is from genome assembly GCF_965363235.1 of Mytilus galloprovincialis. NCBI lineage: Eukaryota > Metazoa > Mollusca > Bivalvia > Mytilida > Mytilidae > Mytilus > Mytilus galloprovincialis. The sequence goes on along the minus strand of NC_134850.1, from coordinate 62,142,808 downwards.
AATTTCACTCCAATACCTTCTAGTCAGACAACTATTTGTCTTCAATGATTCTAACTCACCTGGACAAAACTGTTCTGTGATTCGATACCTTAGTCATATTTTCATTTTAAATCTATATGTATGATAATAAGCATCTGGAACAGTTGTAAGATAACGGTCTTTCAGACAACGACAATGTGAGTATGTGTATATGAAAATATCTGACACATACTCTTGTCAACTTGGGTTTTTTTGTATAAAGAATATGTAAATTTACATTACTTTTCAATTGTTTGTTTTTGCACATGTTTATTTGTGTAATATTGCATTACTCCTGCTGTTTGTGTTAAGATATATCAGTTGTATTCTAACAAAGCTAATATTTGAAAATATTCTTTGCATAATGTCACTTTAGACCATCATTATATTGAGAAAATAGATTTTCAGGGTCAAATATTTTAAAATGTTAAATATATTTTCTACACTCTTAAGATTGCAATGGCCATTATTAAATGACTAGGGAATATAAATCATGCAAAGGTTAAATTTGTTTTAGTTGAGTGTATTGTACTAATTCTACTGCATTGGTATCGACTTCTCAGGGTTTTGAACATTAAGATAAGTTAATGGATGGATAGGCATATATTGTATTGTTTTTTTCTTTATATGGACACTGATAGCTGTATAGATGGATGGATAGGCATATATTGTATTATTTTATTTTATTTCTTTTTTTAATCATTTATTGAAAGAATTGCATGCAATATATATATATATATACTTGAATGTTTAAGTTATCAAAATTCATGGCAAACAATTTTAATTTTACAAAATATTGTCAGTTGTTACATTTTTGATACAAAGTTTAAATATGCTCATGAATACTATTCAAAATACATAATTGAAAATGCCCCTATTAAACTTGATTGATTAATAAAAATATGATTATTATGTGCTTTGCAAACAACAAAATGTTTTTCAGTTTCCTCATGTAGTGTATTTGTAAACCTCTTTTTTTTTTTATCAAAATATGTTTTCATTACATATTCAACAGTACTACTTTTCCTTTCATGCTTTTCAGTATTGTGTGCCTTCAGTAGTGGACACTTTCCTTTGCTGTTTGTGTTTAAAGGTTGCAATTCTGTAAATATTGACAATGCAATTTCCCATAGGAACTCCTTTTACGGCTAAAACTGTACCACTTTTACTATGAAGTTTTGAAAAAAATCTTATCCTAGAATTGAAAGTTCATATCCACCACAATTTTTTTCAAAGGTCAAAATATAGGGCTGTGCTGCAAATTTTCAACGTTTATATGCCCTGAACTTCTCAGAGTTTAAACTAACACTAATTTTCTTTACTACCCCTACCTCGAATGAAAGGTTACCACAGATTTCACTGTAACCAATATGCACATGTAAATTTACTGGTAACATTCCCAAGTTATGTCTCTGTGAGATGGAACACAGAGATCATAACTGGGAACCAGTATGTAAACAAAATTAATTTTCAATGAATATTCAAGTTCTCCCCAAAAGAGGCGTGTTTTGAGAAACAGCTGTATATACAAAGTACAACCTATACTAGATAAAATTCTTCTTCCTCATTGTGCATAAATTGCGAAATGAAAAAATGTTAATGTAGCACTAGTTGAAGGTTACAAGTTTGCTCCATACAATGCTGGTAAACATTTTACTGAATATCACCCCTTAGTTCAATGTGAGTTTCTGCTATATTTTGCAAATTGCATACTACATTTGACATATAATCTAAGTCATCTATGATATTTGGTAATGCAGAAGCAATTACGATTTATGCACAACTGTAAGATGGCGAGTGTAGTAAAATATAGAACAAAGCAGAAACATTTTTGTTTAAATTAGAAAAATGTCGCTCTAAATACTATGGTTCATATTTACTATAAGCTGAATTCTTCATTTTCATTGTTTTTATTTTTTAATGACTTTTAAACTTATATTTGTTCAATTACTTTTTAATTAATCAAATTTGAAATTTAAGCAAATGTATGATACATTATAACAGACAAAACATGAGCTCTGGTCAGCTCTTGGATCCTCTAAATAATACGTATGTGTAAATTTTAAAATTGATATGATCACAACTTTTTTATATGGTAAATTATCAAGATTGTTAAAACATGTCATCTCAGAAAAATACAGTCTTATCTGTTTCAGAATAGAATATAACCCACTGACAACTTTCCATTGAATAATCGTGACATCTTTTTTCCTAAAAGAATTAAACTGCTTTAAGTTTTGTATCATTTCATGTTCGAAACAGTTATGATAAATGGAAGAACACAGTATAACATTCATTCGTCAAATTTAAATGAATCTAAGCGAGAATTCCAAGATTAACGGCAGCGAGTATAAATGTACATAAAAGTATTTGTTTTCGTTGGTTAAATTATTACGATTTCTGTTGGTCATCTTAGTCAGGAATATGACAGTTGTTGTCCATTCGTGTGATGTGTTTTATCATTTTATGTTGCCATTTGAATATGGACTTTCAATTTTGAATTTTCCTCGGAGTTCAGTATATTTTTTATTTTACTTTTTTGTTAGCAATTACCTAAAGTTCTTCATTAAAATGAAACAGTTAACATCAGCTTTTTTTCAACAAATAAATAGAAATACTAGTGTATTGCGATATCGTGATTAATAAGCATTTTTTCTTTGTTTAAACAAGCATCTTAATTGTTTGATTTTTAACTTACGGATTATCATTAATGCACAATAAATATATATTAAGAATGGTATTTTTTATTCTTATAGACTTACAATAAACTTACAAACTACTTTGAGTGTGTGCTGAAATAAATGCCACTTGGTATTAATATAAAGGAGAACAGTAACATAACGAAGTGATTATATATTTAATAGATACACTATGCATTAATCTAGGTATCTGCATTATCAAACTTGATTTGTATTCATTAAGTACTGCTACTTTTGTTTTAACATACATATGCACAAGATCAATTGGTCAACTGACCACTTATAGGAGTTATCCTTATATGAGTTATTGCCCTTGAAAGACTTAGTCTATATTAATCATTTGCAGAAACTATCAGCAGAGAGAAAGAATAAACAACAAAAAAGTTCTGCAAAAAAAGAGATATACAACTCAATCAAATTGTGCTTTTGAAAGGCGTTTTTGTCCATTTTTTCCCAAAACATTTTAGATAGAGAGAAAAATTGTAAATAGCAAAGATGGTAAACGCAATAAGCTCTACAGACATGTCAACAAAGCAGAAATTGTCAGCAGACTCCTGATAAGAGGGTTTGCACTTTAATTACCATGATTTTGTTGGCAGAAACAAATATTACAAGTATAAGAGTGTAACAATATATGGCAATGGTTTTGCAAAATATTTTCTACATAGAAGTCAATATGGTTTAAATCATCAATTGACTTCTGAACGAGAAATTGCTCTTTAAAGATGATTTTGCAGTTTTGGAACAAACTATGATAGATATAGAAAAATAAGTTAGTTCTGCACAAAATAATCTATTTTTTTCTTATTATTACCATCCAACTCTTCACAGGAGTAATTTCCACTGAAAGATGACTTTTATCTATTTTCTGCATTTTTTGTCCAAAAATAAATTTGGAAAAGAAACTTTTACAAAAAAAAGAACAACAAAATTAAATAAACACGTAAGATAACATGGCCATATATCACTAAGTTGAGATATCAAGTAACTAGTTAACCCATGCCATTCACATGTTCATAAGAGTATATGATATTGATAACCTTGTCAGTATTTGCGTTTTGTCTTTTTGTGCTTTTTAGCTCACTCTGTGGGCCAGGTGAGCATCTATCATCACTAGGCGTACTTCGCCCATCGTTTTTGTACACTTTTTTCTCCACTGAAACTACTGGGCTAAACGTAACCAAAATGTACCTGAATATTTCTTAAGGTATGTAGTTTAGATTTGTATCCGGGGATAAGGTTCAATAGAAAACATGGCTGCTGTGGCCAAAAATGGAAAATAGATGTAAAATACAGTGTTTTTGTTACTAACTCAAAAAACAAAAACTAATCTGACAGGTGGTTAACAATAAGATCCACACATAGGTCAACTTTACATAAGCAGAAATTATTACATGTTACCCTTTTTGCAATTCTTTAGTAAACTAAATTTAAAGAGAAAATCCTTCGACAAGGATGAACCGCCAATTGATATATGAGATGTATTATACAGGCCAATCCATCCATGTCAAAATTTGTAACAAATAAACCATTGTAGATTAAAGTATGGCCTTCAATATGGAGCCTTGGTTCACATCGAACAGCAAACTACAAAGATCCCCAAAAGATTAGTGTAAAAACCATTCTAACAGGAAACCAATGGTCTAATCTTTATGGAAAAACGAGAAACGAGAAACATTTATGAACCACATAAACAACGACACCCACTAAACAACGGGTTATTGACTTAGGACAGGTGCAAACCAATGCAGTGGGTTAAACTTTTTGAGAGGCTCTATCCTTCACCATAACCTGAAGTATAACATTATACAACATAGAAAGATGCACTATAGAATATCAATTGAAATGGTATATCTCGGTCAAATTGAATATTTAATGCATAATAAGTAAATTTGGTTTTCCTATTTGAAAGGTTTTACACTAGTCATTTTAGGCCTTTATAGCTTGCTGTTCGGTGTTGGCCAAGGCTCCGTGTTGAAGGCCGTGCTATGACCTTTTTATTGTTTACTTTTACAAAGTGTGACTTGGATAGAGAGTTGTCTTATTGGCACTCATACCACAGCGTCTTGGTTATTCACGATTGTTTACATGTACATCGATAGATTTTTTACTTTGAAAATTGTTATTAATGGACAAAATGTTCGCTCACAGTATTATAATAAACCATACCTGCCAACCCTCCCCTTTTGGGCCGGTACACTCCTGCGCGGCAGTATAGAATCTCCTGCTTTTGGATATTTTAACCTTGAATGACCAGTCAACATTCATTACTTTTTTGTGACACTGATGAGGCTTTAATTGTTTTTACTTGTAAAACCAATTACGTTTGCGCGCATTTGGTGATTGATTTGTTTTACGTTTGCGTGCAGATTTAGAATACATTTGCGCGCATTCATTTTACAGGTAAACTCAGGTAAAAATAAAGGTATTATTATATTTGTCTTACTTTCTTATTAAATATGACAATCTATTATAAATTTTGAAAATATTTGTTAGTTCAATATATACATGTATATACATATAAATTGATTCACTTTGGTAACAGGAAAGAACTGGATTTTTTTATACCATTTTTAAAATTTGCATTGTTACCTGGTTACCACATTTAGCAATTGTTTGAATTACAGACAACTGTTTACAGTTCCTAGATCCTCAATGTGTGTTCTTCGATTTGTGTTATTAAAATATCATAAGTAGAAGGTGGTCATTTTAGTGTAGTGCTCCGTGGAAGGAGACATATAGGCACTGTCATAATTATAGCAACGTCGTTGTGTTTGTGTCTTTCCCTAGTACAAATGATCTCCCTGAAAAACTGATTGGTGGCAGAAAAATATGGATTTGTTTGGTGATTTACCAGAACCAAGTAATTAAAACTGACATTTATTTACGTTACTATTTGAAAAGCATATTTTAAGAATGTGAAATGCACAAATTATTATAGAATTAATATCTACATAATTTAATACGTTGTACATTGCAAATAGACCGAATTCTTCTGTCACTAGCATGACTAGGATCTTCCACCTTCTTGCGTTTGAATAACTAATTAGATTATAATTAGATATCACATGTTATTTGTACAGAAGTTCTGAAATCAGAAGGTAGAAGATCCTAGTGACCGGAAACCAAAGTTGATTGGTCAAGTTATTTCAAGATGTCAAACTTGCTGAGAATGAAAGTAGAATGTATATATATACACCTTATCGCTATTTGTCCTCCATTACTGGATATCACACAGGTTCCATAAAATTTTGACGTCATAAAACAAAATATCTGACGCCACAACGGAAAAGTGATTCTTGTATGACTTCAAAAGTTCAAGCGTCCGGGTCAGCTGGGAATAGCGATATAAAGGTGTACTGAATGTTGAAAAAATTGGATTATCTGGACTCCGAAAGGTCGTTGATCATAGTGAGGCACACAAAAATGAGAAAAAACTTTTATCTATAAGTGTATATCCAGGTGTAATGATAAGTCGTTATCCTAAGGCTATTTTTTTCTTATTTTTTCTGTACACTTAGCTTTCATTTTTTATTACCATGCATTGTCAAGCTTGGTAACTCATAATTATTTGTCAGTAACTAAATGTACGATGCTGTCCCATACTGAACCTTCTGACCTTGTTTGTTTACATTTAAATTTCAATGGCGTCAAAATCACGTGATGTTAATTCGTTCTACCCAATCAAATTGCTCTACTGTCAATTAGGTAATTTTCCAGTCTACGGCAATTACGTTATTTCTTTGTGGGATATTGCTTCAAAATAGTTTGCAATAATTTTGGGTTTTATTCAACAGGAAAACTCTTTTTTTGCCATCCCTTTTGACATCAGTGGAATTCTGTATGAATATTTATCTACAGTCATGATGGTCAGAATATCGATCTTTTTATAATGAATAAAAAGAAAATTCTATGAAAAATAAATGTAAATTATTTTTCATTAACCTACTCTATATTCCTGTACAAAATTATGGCATGGGCATCGTTTTTTTCAATTAGTTTTCCTTTCATTTTGGTTGGGTTTTTTTCGCGGGAAAATCGCGAAAGACGTAAGGAGCATGTCATTTTAAAATTCCTAAAAATACGATTTGCTTGACCTGTATTGCCTGCCACAAGATTGATGACGCTGAATGGAATGTACACAAAGCAATGGAGGCCGGAAGTGGGATTTTGTGAAGTTCTAGAATGTTTTTAGACATTCGGAAGTCGGGATTGAAACGGGCATTAGAAATTTGGCATTTTTTAGCAATAATTGAGAACAACAATGAAAACTTACCTTCAGAAATGTTTTTTTATTCAAAAGTGCAGAAAAAACGTATTCTACATTGTTTTTCTACGCCAGAAGTAGCGTAGTGACGTCAATGCGGAGTTTCCCCGTGTGTTAAGTTCAAACACAAATTCCTAACGAACTGACAAGATGAACGATTTTAGACTACGGTAGGATACAGGTACGGATGTCTGACAAGGCCTAAGATAAAATATAGTTTGTTTCCCCAATCCCGACCAACCCTGCAAACATGGTCTGGCTCACAAAATTACAAACAGCTGATCTCTGAAAATATTTTACTATAAAATGCTACATAGATTTAATAATGTGAAATTGTGATTAAATCGATGAAAAAATTGTGTCATGCCATGAACAATGAAGAATTAAAAGATATGAATCCCTGAAGTAAAAATTTTTTTTTTTCTACTTTCTGTTTGTCGGTTTTACATATCCTTCTACTTTCTTGGACTGATATTCCAAAAAACAGATGTATTTCAAAAAAAAAATCTTAATATATATTTTTCAATTCACATGATTCAGCATAAACTTTTATTTTTAATTGAACAGAAAAAAATGAGTCCATAAAAAAACCTAATAACACACACTCAATCATGTCAATAGGTTGATATTTTTTTTTTAACATTTAATGTTTCTGTTTTAACTATGGTTTTCTGCTTAATTTGTTCTTATTTGTTTAGGTAAGGATGGCCAGAGTTTATATGATGATTTGTCTGTCCAGGCCAAGACTGTAAAAGGAGCATCTGGACCACAGAAAAGGAATGCTGATTCAGCTGATTTGTCTTCTACACAAGATGACAAAACTTCTAAAATAAAAACATCAGGTAAAGTCCTGGTAGTAGTCATCAAACTACAATGTAGATATGTAACATCATCAGTTGCTTTAATCAATGTCTCATCATGCTCATTGCATTGGCATGCGCGCAGTCATAACACATGATACCTAAAAGTATATAAGCTCATCCTACATATACATAATACCATGAAAAAAAGGTAGCCAGTTGAGAAATGGTATAATCCAGAGTCAAAAGTTGGTAATACGAAATCAAGGAAATAGTCTCTTTGTAAAAAATATATCACCAATAACACAAAAACAAAAGATGATAAGTTATATCTTTTACTGTGGGTTCATTTATTTTTGTGGGTACAGAGTTGAAAACAATAGACCACTTTCGAGTTTGTCTTTCACTGGAAATACTCCTCAATTATGCTTGCCTTTATGACGTCATTTACCAGATAGAGAGGATCACCTGTATTCCTGCACTAATAATGTTCATCAAGCATCTTAGTGATCGTCATTGTGCAGGATGAACTCGAAATAATATTTGTTCTTAGGTACTTAATCACAATTCCCTAATGACAGCAGTGCTGATTTAGTGATTGTCAATTATGAGAATTTAATTTGTAGAAGAATTCATGCATATATAGCACCATGAATTTAAATGTTAAACAAATAACATAGAACATGTGTAGTTCATAGAACATTTGAATTCTTGACTCATGTGTACACTTGAAATCCATGAAAATTAGTTTTCCTCTGATAATAATGAATCCTCAGCATGTTATCTGTTTTAAACTCTCATGACTTTATACATGATGTACAGTTTTTTATTGGTAAGGATTTGATTTCAAAACTGTAGACATATACAGATTTTGTGAAGGGATTATTGAATAAGATGGCAGAAATATTTCACTCTTATTTATATTATATAGAAAAACATTGAGTTATGGTATAATTTTTTTAATATACATAAATGTTACATACAGTAGAAACTATGTGTAAACTGTATTTGTAATATGATCAATGAAAGTAACACTATATCAACCATGCATGATGTTATTTATATTGGATACCAGTTGTGTATGGAGTCCTTAGCTACATTACTGTCAAATGTTTTCAATACATGCATTTATCCTTTTTTTATATAGAAGAGAGACCGTTGGTTTTCCAGTTTGAATGGTTTTATACCAGTATTTTTTTGGGCCCTTTATAGCTTACTGTTCTGTGTGAGCCAAGGATTTGTGAGGAAGGATGTACTTCAACCTGTAATGATTTACTTTTATAAATTGTGACTTGGATTGAGAGTTGTCTCATCAGCACTCATACCACATCTTCCTATATCTATATATCTGTAAATGCATTTACAGACAAATTATTTTACAGTCAAGTTTAAGCTAAAAGGATTTTACAAAGAAAGACGAGGAGAGAGAGAAGAGATGCAGGATGCTCATGTTATTATTGATGACTATACAAAAGAATTCTCAAAGTTAGATCCATCTGTGTAAGTACAAATGTATATCATGTATATATGGCAAACCAGCAGGTACAAAACAAATGTGGGATTTTGATTAGATTTTAGTTGTTTTAACGCCACTTTTATGCACCACATTAAGCTATTGCGTGGCGTTCGGTTTTTACTGGTGAAGGAAGCCGGAAAAAACCATGACCTTTAATAGGAAAACTGACAATCCTAGTCAATTAAGATTGGAGTCGAGTTCACCTGCAGTGTTGACTGGCTAGTGATTACAGTAGTAACTACTTAGACCACTCGTCCACCAAGGCCCCAGGGATGACGATGTTACTAACAGTGACAGTTCTTGTTATATATATGTGGTTTAAAAGTATGACAGTTGCATCATTGGGTTTTAACGGTTGTGATTTTGCTAATAAGTTTCTTCTTTCTAAAGATAGAAGTAACAATGTGAGGAGGATGGTATTAGATTTCAAACTTTTTGCTCCAACTGTGAGATGTTAGGACTAAGGTCAAGTTTGAATTTTACTGTTTTTGCAATTCATTCTATGAATATATGTCCTTGAGTTTTCTTGTTTCTAGGTGAGAGGTTAAGTTAGATTATAATTTATAATTATTTAGCATCAAGACTTACCATGAAAAGACTGTCTGTTTGATATTTGTTATTTTATTTCCGGTACTACCGGTACTTAGTATTTGTTTACATTTCAGATATTGCCTAGCTATCTTTGCTGTGTATGATGGCCATGCTGGATCAAGTACTATTTGTTTACATTTCAGATATCGCCTAGCTATCTTTGCTGTGTGTGATGGCCATGCTGGATCAAGTAGTATTTGTTTACATTTCAGATATCGCCTAGCTATCTTTGCTGTGTACGATGGCCATGCTGGATCATGTAGTATTTGTTTACATTTCAGATATCGCCTAGCTATCTTTGCTGTGTATGATGGCCATGCTGGATCAAGTAGTATTTGTTTACATTTCAGATATGGCCTAGCTATCTTTGCTGTGTATGATGGCCATGCTGGATCAAGTAGTATTTGTTTACATTTCAGATATCGCCTAGCTATCTTTGCTGTGTATGATGGCCATGCTGGATCAAGTAGTATTTGTTTACATTTCAGATATCGCCTAGCTATCTTTGCTGTGTATGATGGCCATGCTGGATCATGTAGTATTTGTTTACATTTCAGATATCGCCTAGCTATCTTTGCTGTGTATGATGGCCATGCTGGATCAAGTAGTATTTGTTTACATTTCAGATATCGCCTAGCTATCTTTGCTGTGTATGATGGCCATTGCTGGATCATGTAGTATTTGTTTACATTTCAGATATCGCCTAGCTATCTTTGCTGTGTATGATGGCCATGCTGGATCAAGTAGTATTTGTTTACATTTCAGATATCGCCTAGCTATCTTTGCTGTGTATGATGGCCATTGCTGGATCATGTAGTATTTGTTTACATTTCAGATATCGCCTAGCTATCTTTGCTGTGTATGATGGCCATGCTGGATCAAGTAGTATTTGTTTACATTTCAGATATGGCCTAGCTATCTTTGCTGTGTATGATGGCCATGCTGGATCATGTAGTATTTGTTTACTTTTCAGATATCGCCTAGCTATCTTTGCTGTGTATGATGGCCATGCTGGATCATGTAGTATTTGTTTACATTTCAGGTATCGCCTAGCTATCTTTGCTGTGTATGATGGCCATGCTGGATCATGTAGTATTTGTTTACATTTCAGATATCGCCTAGCTATCTTTGCTGTGTATGATGGCCATGCTGGATCATGTAGTATTTGTTTACTTTTCAGATATCGCCTAGCTATCTTTGCTGTGTATGATGGCCATGCTGGATCATGTAGTATTTGTTTACATTTCAGGTATCGCCTAGCTATCTTTGCTGTGTATGATGGCCATGCTGGATCAAGGGCATCTAGGTTTGCATCACAGAATTTACACAAATATCTGAGAGATAAGTTCCCAAAGGGTAAAGTTGACCTCCCAAACAATTCTGAAATCTATAGAGAGCTTTATATCTAACCTTAAATAAGATTCTATGACCACTTCTTATAACATCTTAAAAAGTTTGAAAGATTTAATTACCATGATTACTGTAAATTCAGAAATTATTGCCGGGATTTATTGTTGCGAAATTCTGTAGAATGGACTAAAATGCAAGATTAATTATTGCAATTTCATGAAAGTCTGCATACAGTTATATGTATCAAATAAAAGAATGTGAGTTCTTAAAATTGTGACACTGATTCAGTCCCATCAATAAAAACCTCACAATAATTTCACAATTTACAGTATTTGAAAGTTGATCTTAAACTGAAGACTGTCTAATGTAGGAAGATAATTTGAGTGTATTGTAAATGATACCATTTATCTCTATTAACCAGTCACAGTGTATCTAATATATCCAACTACATCACATGTCTGACACTGTGTGCAACTCTTACTTCAAAATAAATATAAAAAATGTAAACGGTGTTATATATAAGCAATGTGCTGCTTTTTCAGATATCTTTATCCAGATCATTCTTTCTTAGACATATTTGTTCATATATTCCCATTCAACTTGTACCAATTTAGGAAGCAAGAATTGTATTAAACTGTTTTGAGAAAGGTATAAACAAGCATAAAATAGGACTATACATATAAAAGATAACATCATTTAGGAACAATACAACAGACTTCCTCAAAGAAAACTATCCTCTAAAAACAAAACATGACTAATATTATATATGTCTTACCCACAGCTGTATCCTGAAGTATAAACATATGAACATGTGGTATGATTGCCAATGAGACAATCCTCCACAAAAGACCAAATGATACAGAAATTAACAATAGTTGGTATATGTAACAGTGTTCTCCCCAGGATTTTTTGATAGCGCTGTGGTAAGCGTGCGATGGTCGATTCATTCACCATTTTTACATAGTGTTACATTTATATATAACAACCATGTTGTTTATATTATATTATATTTAATATTCAAAACCCTGCATTTTGTAACATACTTTTTAGGCAGTATATATTTTCATCTTTAATTTGCATAGAATAGTATCATAATCAAAGATTTGTATTAACATCTACAGGTTGATGCAGACATTGTTATTTCTGTTTGTTTTTGCAGGTGATGTGACAACAATAGAGAAAGATATAAAGAAGATATTGATAGAAACATTCAAGAAAATTGATGATGATTTTCTTAAACAAGCTACTAAGAGGTATAAATAGCCTTAAGTTTATGTGAGAAATGTTTTTATAGAAAAGATTTCAGATTACATCAATGAAACACCTAACAATATCAATACCTCACCAAAAATTGATAATGTTCCTTCAAGAAAATCTTAATAAAATTATTTACCAATTACTTTAATCTCTTACAACTACCTATTAGACCATATATTTTTAATAGTTGTTTAATATCCGAACTACTCATAAGGGGACAAGTGAATTTTAATTAAACATAGAAAGAACATATACCGGTATATCTTAGGATTAAATTCATAAAGGCATGTGACAAGGTTTTAAACAGTGAAAAAAGTATTTGGTCTCCAAACAGGAAGCAAATTCTGGTCTCACAAATGTTTTTTTGGTGCAATACTTTAATTTGTATCAAAGTCTGCCTATATGGACATCATTTCAGGTGATAATGAATACTGGTAGTATATCAACGGAGAAAGAAATTTAGATACAATAAAATCAATTGCTGACAACCAAAGTGATTGTTTACATAGGTCATGATAGAGCAATTTTTCTCTACAGTATGTCTTTTTTTAGAAATACAATCAATGCAATTATGAAAAACAACCATGAATTTCACTGAAATTTTAATTCGACTTTTATTTGTGAAATACCTATCCATATTCAGTGGTCTCGTTAGCCCAAAATAGAAGGGCGCCGCGCCCTGGGTGCCCTCAGCCGCGCCCTGTGTGCCCTCAGTCACGCCCTTCTGCCCTGACGCCGTTTTCCAAAAAAAACCTTGTGCCGTTTTGGTAAAATTGCCTTTGTCATGTTTGTTTCATCGATTTCTTATCAGAAGTTGAATTACAAATATGACACCTGGTGATTGCCCCCAGGTAATGAGGTTTATCATGTCATTACAATCAATTATTGTGGATAAGACTTCAATTAAAGGTGTTAATTACTAGGTAATTTAATTAAGACAATGTACCTTTTTATGATGAATGTGTCGGCATTTTCTTTCGATCTTCAAGTCACAATGAAAGTGTGTGCGAATGAAGACTTTCATGAATTTAGAATTGAATTGAAGTAATCAAAATAAAACTATGCCTTCTGACACAGAAACATCGTACATCTGAACTTGTGAGCGACAAGCAGACGTAAACATGGAAATTAATTTTGGAGTTATTTCCCCTGAAAATGCTTATTACAAAATTGTGCCCCTAAAATATTATCTAGCACTACAAATAGGAAAAAATAACCAATTGAATACAAAATTATATAAGAATGTTACCTTAAGGATATTAACTGTCTTTGAACATAGAAAAAAAAATATATTGCAATTTATTTTTGATAATCATACTTTTAGCAATCCATGTTTTATTTATTCTCAATAAAGAAATATGAACTATAATTTTGATTGAATGATGTCCAACCTGTCATGCTACTAAAATGGAAGTGTGCAGTAATACTCTCATCACAAATCAACTTGATGAAGCTATACTGTATAATATATTCTTATACACGAACAATAAAAACAGGTTTTGAGGGCCAAGCTCTAGATGACATTTTGAAATACAACTACTCTGTCATGTACATGTATGGTAAACTATGAGATGTTTAGTTTATGTTCTTTCTTTTGGAAGCAGAGGGGGTGGGGAGAATAGTAAGTTTATTTTGCCTCTTTTGGTTAATAGTATGAATGTGTATTGCCATGTATTATGAACATGATATAGTATAGTATGAATGACTTTTCTTATGCAAATTTTATAGAATAAATAATTAAAACAACAACTTTATAAATGCATCTTTATTAACAATATATACAGTAAAAAAATATGTGAACTCGTGATACACGCAGGGACGTAGAAAAAAAAAATGAGCAGTGCCTTCTCCTATCATAAAAAAGTGCCCTGCCCTCCCCTGGCACCCTGCCCTCCCCTGGCACCCTGCCCCTTTTGAATTCTAGCTAGAGCACTGATATTACTGTAACAGAATCACATACAGTTTAGTTCTGATATAAAACACTTTGAAGCAACTTTGTTCAATGATACAGTTGTCATATATTGTAGTAAACCAGTCTGGAAAGACGGAACGACAGCTACAGTCATACTAGCAATAAATGAAACATTGTATATAGCAAGTCTTGGGGACAGCCAGGTTAGTGTGGACTGACACATATTTTAACACATCAATGAAGAAACATTTTAGTCAAAATGCTCATCTTATGCTGTAAAATTGGTAACGTTAATGTTATTGATAACTGTATTGAATTTCAAGGTCAATTATTTAGTTTGAAATGCACTAAAATCTTTATTTCAGTTGCAATGTTTTCTTTTAACAAGTAACTAAAATTGAGGATTTACATGTCTTTTTCAGAGAAAACCAACTTTTAACATACAAAACATGTACATGCATGCAACAATGAATGTATAAAGAAAAATAGAAAGCACTTAGAGAAAGGGTGCAGTTGTAGATTTAAGATGTTTTGGGGGGCCAGGGGGAACTTGATCTCCCTTATGGAGCTACATATATAGTTAATGCTTAGACTTTTCATGTCCCACTTAAAACTTTGCCTAGTTTTGGGAGGTCAATGGCCCCCTTTTTCAAAATCCTGGATCCATATCTTTACTATAGATTTTGTTTTACAGGCTTTTTTGTGTCGTTATAAAGAAGAAACAAAGAAGTGTTCAGCCATACATCTTACTACAGTCCATGATCCATCCTTGTATGAAGAAAGAATGAGAATACAGAAGGCTGGCGGACATGTTCAGTAAGTTTTTATACCCCACCTCAAATCAGTAAAATATTTGTATGTAAAAATAAACATCTCTATCTAATAATTAAGATTCATTATACCCCTGCTTTAAAACAAATTGAGGTATACTTTTTTACCTCAGTCTGTCTGTCCATCCATCTATCCATCTTTCCGTCCATGCGTCCCATAAATATTTTTCGTCGCATCTATCTCAGGAACGACATTACAAGGATTTCTGAAATTTGGTTCAGGGTTTATAAAAATCAGCCTCATGTATACTGTGCGATGCATTTTCAGATTCATCACTCAACAACTCCCTGTTTACTGAAAAAAACGCTTGTATCACTATACACATGATAGCTAAGTTGAAAATTTTTGTCACCTTATTCTCCTGAACATCAATACAAGGATTTCTGAAATTTAGTGACAGGGTTTATATACATTGTAAGTCAGCTATACCCTGTGATGCATTTCCAGATTCATCACTCAACTTCTTGTTTACTGTCAAGTATTTGGGGGAGGATATCATTAGTGAGCAGTAGCTCACAGTTTCACTTGTTGAATATGCTTCTTAAAGGATGTGGAGTACTTCTTTGGAGAATATATTTAATAATTAACAGAGAATTCCACAAAATAAGAAAGAAAAGTCATTTGCATCAATTAGTATGAATAAAGGAGACATGAGTGTTCTGTGGTCAGTTGGTTGTCTCTTTGACACTTTCCCCATTTCCATTCTCAATTTTATATGAAATAAAATCACAGCTAACCTTTGAAATCTTTCAAAAACAATTCCTAGAGAGGATAAGATAATATCATTATAAGAAGTTCCTTAAGGAGTCTAGCTGGTTGTTCATTTCTAGTATTGTTTATTTTGTCTATTCTGACAACATGATATCATTTGACCTTTCATTTTATTTTTAGAGAAGGCAGGGTAATGGGTGCACTAGAAGTGTCCAGGTCTATTGGAGATGGTCCTTATAAAAATCATGGTGTGTCATGTGTTCCTGATGTAAAGAAATGTCAGCTGACCCAAGGGGATAGGTTTGTACAATATCATGGTGTATTTTGTTTGTTTGATATCTGAAAATGTCACCTGAGCCAAGGATAAAGTTTTATTTCCAAGTCATATGTTTTCTGCTGGGATTGAATTTCATATTTCAAATATTTGAATTTGCTATAGAGCATCCTCCTTTATGTTAAGAATTATTAGTGCAACAACCTTTGGAGTCTTTAATCTTTTTTATGTACCTGGTGTTAATAAACGTCGGTTAAACTTAGGATATAGATTTGTACAAAATCATACATATTTCATGAAATTTCTGCTGAAAAAACAAAAGTTCAAATTGATGATTATTTTGATTAGATAATTGTTTAGATCATTGTAAAACACACTTTAGTTTGTTGGATGTATATTACAGGTATATAGTGTTAGCATGTGATGGTTTATGGAAGAAATTTAAACCAGAAGATTGTATAGCATTTACAAATACAATATTAGAAGTAAGTCAGAATTAACAGTTATATAGAAAGTGTGTCTGATTAATGTTGTTCTTTAGTCCTGTGCCAGGGTCTGATTAGTTAAAGTATCTATATCATAACTGATCAAATACTTTTAAAAATGTACAACTTCATTACCACAATGCTAATAACAAAAAAGATTCAATTTGATCAAATTTCACAAAATGTGTTTTATGTTTTCAGGATTCTACTGCACAATGTGCATATTTAATTGAATGTGTTTTATGGTTTTGGGATTCTACTTTTCAAAATACATATGTAGCGTGAATGTGTTTTTACTTTTATGTTTTTGTGATTCTACTGTACAAGGTTCATGACTGTGTTTATATTTTCAGGATTCTACTATACAAGGTACAGATGACAAAAGTGCAGATGACCTGAGATATGAGACAGCATGTAATAGACTAGCCAATGAAGCTGTGTTACGCTTGAGTGCAGACAATGTGACAGTGTTAATTATTGCAATACAACCGGATAAGTAAATGTCATTGAAGATAAATTGAAACAGGATGATTTATGTGGATTGTGAAAATAAGATTATTTGAATTTTGTTATACATTGTATTTATTCTTATCAGTTTAATCAAATGAAAAATGTTTCTGGGTCTAAGACCCTTTATATACAAAAATCTGCTGCATAGTTCTTTTATTTTTTATGGTAAAGATTGCATGAAAAGTAATTAAAATCCTATTGCCACTGGCATGACAGCTATATTTTCAAGGTCCAGGTCTCATCTCAAAAGATCTGGATGTGGGGTCCTCTATTTCTGTATTCTCTAATATTCTTTGACATTTTTCTGTATTTTTTATGTTTTTTGCCCCTTGTTCTCTATTTCTAATCTAAGCACCTAGTTACATGTATTTTCTATTCATTATTTTGAAAAGAAAATTCAAAAATTTTGTTCCTGTTTATCTGTATTTTACTTATAAATGGACTTCCATTTAACATTACATTTAGTCTGCAGTTATATTTTTTAAAACTTTTATTAGATTCTTAAACTACTGCTGTTGTCTGATCTATGGTTGGGTTGTTGTCTCTTTTACACATTTCTCATTTCCTTTCTCAATTTTATCCTGGATTTTTACCAATCTTGGACAGAAGCTTCTAACAATAAAAAGATAGTATCGAGAGGAATATTTTATTTTATTTTTTTCATTATTTTGAGTCTGCAATTAACAGCAAAAGTTTCTGCACATATTGCCCATTATTCTCTATTTTGAATACCACATCCAGAAACTCATTTCTAAGAGCACTTATGACATAGTGCATTGCTGTGAACATTCAAAAGATTTTACCATGTCAAGCAAATTATTTATTTGTAATATGAATTTTCCTTTGAATGAATTTTTAGTTACCATATTTAACTTTTGAATTTCGTCATTGTTTGCTTATCATAGCAAATGTAAATAATGGGAGGAGTTTAGACTAGTGCTCTAACCGCAGTCTTGGAAGTTTTTATTGCATATTTAACAATAAAATCAATTTACCACAAAATTTACAAATAAATTTAAATAAAATAGTTATACTTGCAAAATAAAACCTTAAACTAAAAATTGTTCCTTAAACATGAAGAAAATGATTGCCCATTGAGAGCTACAAATATCAATTGTGTGGTTATATAAATTAAGAGGTTATAATGATAAATTGGTGAATTATTTTTATACCCTACGTACGATAGTAGAGGGCATTAGGTTTTCTGGTCTGTGT
Source organism: Mytilus galloprovincialis (assembly GCF_965363235.1). NCBI lineage: Eukaryota > Metazoa > Mollusca > Bivalvia > Mytilida > Mytilidae > Mytilus > Mytilus galloprovincialis. The sequence goes on along the minus strand of NC_134850.1, from coordinate 62,124,372 downwards.
GTCCTTTCGTCCTTCTGTCTGTTCGTCCATCTGTCCTGCTTCAGGTTAAAGTTTTTGGTCAAGGTAGTTGTTGATGAAGTTGGTCCAATCAACTTAAAATTTAGTACACATGTTCCCTATAATTTGATCTATCTAATTGTAATACCAAATTAGAGTTTTTATTCCAATTTCACGGTCCACTTAACATAGAAAATGATAGTGCAAGTGGGGCATCTGTGTACTATGGACAGTCACACATTCTTTTTTTTATCGTGTCACAATAAATAGTCCCAAAATATATCACAGGATGTTTAATTGCTTCATTTCTTTCACTGTATTATAAGGATTATCTCCGTGAATTTAGCCTACTAAAAATATTTGTCTCTGAACATTATGCAAGCAACAATTAACCAACCAGTCAGTAGATCTTTTCCTGATGTTGGGAAAAGAACAAGTTTAAAAAACATTTCCTTCCTAGCAAAAGTTTTAAGTCTTCTAAAACTATAGGTCCTAATTGTTTAGAAAGCAGGCAACATGGTATACATTAAACAGGATTTTTAATCTATCCCCCTCAAAAATTTTCAATTACAAATAAAGCTCTCTCTGGCCTTTAAACCTTAATGACAGTTAGGTAGCAACAATTCATTTACATGTACATGTATAAAAAAAAAATTAAATTCTTCTAAACAATCTGATTCATGAGTCCATGTTTCTGAAGTGAAAATAAGAGATGTGGTATAATTGCCATTGAAACAACTTTCAACCAGAGACCACATGACATACTAGTTAACATTGTATATATGAAAGTGTTTAACGACCTTGACTGGCTATACAGCCCTCGCACGGTCGGCTCGGTGCCCGAAGGCGATTGGTGAGCTTTATCATATTTTGATGCCGTGGGTCAGGAACAGGTAGTAGAGGACGCCATATGTAGGCCGCCATCTTGGTTTTGGTAAGTTGTTTTTCTTTTGTTGACTATTTTGATGTACATTAACATTGTATGTTACTGTACGGCCTTCTTATACCAATGCCACATATTCGGCTTTGAAAGACCCTGAAATGACAAATGAAAAAAAAAAAATGAAACAAGAAAAAAAAAAAGAGACAAATGTCTATTAATTGTGTACACTTGTCCTGGTGAACTGGTGTCTTTTCTTCCAGTTATACTACATGCTGGCTAGCGGGTACAGTCAGACGGGTACTTTTAAGAACTTTTGGTAAACTTAAATTTTGTATTTTTTAACCTTTTTTTTTTAAACCTTTTTTTATTTTTTTTTTTGTCAATTATTTTTACATCCTTTAGTATATTGTTAAAGATAAATAAAATTTTTAATTGCTTAATGGGAAAGAAGCTTTCTTTTGAAAAATTAACTCAAAACAGTTTTATCTGTCGTGTCTTTGGCTATTAACTTAGTTAAGATTTATAGAATACTATTAGGGCCGTAAATTACATAGAGGCATATAGGTTGTTGCCTCCAATTGCCGACTTACAAAAAACAGAAAATAAAAAAACAGAATTGGTTAAAACCATGCATTATTTTAATAGCAATGGTTGTTAGTTTAACCTACAAGGTGATTAATCATAATGGCAGGGTGTTTTCGATATTTAGAGCTAATAAATATCTCCAAAAGGTACCCAACACCTTTGCAAACATAAAATCTAAGCCAATGCTTTACGGATTTTACTTGCTACCACGGTATTTTTGTAACTGAACGGAAGACTAATATATAGGCCCTATTGCTAATGAGTATATAAATGATATCCCATACTCTGGTGACTTGCCACAAGAAGTTTACAGGAAAAAACCATTACGTCTATTAAGGGGATCGGGTCGAACTGTACAATAGAGCAAGCAATCAAACACACGAAGTTCTACCCAAATATAGAAGTGACTGTGAAAAATTTTTAATGTTGGAAATATTGAATGTATCGAAGTGCTTAAGAGATGGGATTCGTCCATGCACAGAACAACCGCCTTAGCATTTGACAAAGCCTAACAGAATAAAACTTTCAGTGTGAACAAACAGTGTTACGTTGACATACTTTGAATTTGATAAATTAAAGTTATGAGTTGTTACTTGTGCATTTTCATTTTAAGGTTTAAAGATTGTGTCTGAAACGAAGTTAAAATAGCTCGATCTTCAATCTCTGGTATTTCATGTAATAAAAGTCGAATTCCCAGGGGTATTTATACTGAAAAGTTCGCTGTAGGGACCTTATGTTAGTTGGTATAGTTGACTGAGAAATTCAAAAGGAGGGGAAAATTAAAGGTGATGTTTCAGGGGCAAGCCAAGGGTGTGTAGAAATCCTATAAATCGTCAGAAACATGAGATTTTTTTTTATTTTTAGGCAGTTAAGCTGAGCTGCCTTATGCTAGCACCATAGATTTGTGTTCCTCCCAACGAATGATAAAAAAAAACGATGCCATTGTTATAATCTAGCAGGCTAATATGTTATCTATATTATAACGTATTAGACACTTTTTCATACTTTAATGGCACTGGCTACGGTTACATGGAAATGTAACAATAATAAAAATATTATTGTTACATAGGAGACTTAATGCCGGAATGCAAAGTCGGGTAAGGAACCGATTAATTACGAATGTAACAATAATTACTGAGGCTACGGTTACATGGCGTTATTGTTACATGAAAAACAGCAATCATTAAACTTAAATCTTGTATAGTTACAACTTTTGTTGCCTTAATTTTGCATATGTACGAAATAATACTTGAAATAATGATAAATAATAAATATTATCGTTAACAAATGGTGTTTAAATTGTTTTTTCTAACGTATAAATGGTTTTGGTGTTTTGAAGATACTCTTCCTCTTTTTGTACTTATGTCTGTTGATGGAAACGGCGAGAGCGAGGTTATAGCATTCTGGATAGTTTCTGACGAATCTCGAGAAACTATAAAAAAAATAACGCAACTCTTCAAAAAGTACAAAGAAAACTGGTCCAAAATTAGATGTGTAATGAGTAGCAAAGACATGATCGAGAGAGAGTCATTAGGGAAGAAATACAAAATGTACCCTTACTAATATGTCTTTTCCATGTACTAAGAACTTTCAAGAGAGAAGTGACTACTGAGAAGCTTGGAATTTCAAAAGACGAACGTATTTTGGCTCTTGAATTGCTTCAAAAGATGGCATATGCTAGGACCGAAGACAGCTACTCAGAATTTTATCGTGAACTTAAAGACACTAATCTTGAGTCAGTTATTAGGTACTTTGACAAGAAGTTTGTATAGCTGAATGAAATTTGTGTCTTGATATTGTTTCAGTTTTGTTTCAAACGAATCCTAAGTATTAAATTTTTCACCCACAACAAAATTGGTCACAAGAATCTCTTCATCCATTGTGCATTGTATAATGACAGTAATACGAGTAGGTGTGCAGTTAAATACTTAAAGTGAACACTTTTCTCAGCCCGAGTTCTCAACAACAACCCATTGGTCTATATTTTCGCCTTTGGCACTACTTATCTAAAGTAGTTAGATATAGGAAGATGTGGTGTGAGTGCCAATGAGACAACTCTCCATCCAAATAACAATTTAAAAAGTAGTAGCTTTAAAACACCAAAACCATTTATACGTTAGAAAAAACAATTTAAACACCATTTGTTAACGATGATATTTATTATTTATCGTTATTACAAGTATTATTTCGTACATATGCAAGATTAAGGCAACAAAAGTTGTAACTATACAAGATTTAAGTTTAATGATTGCTGTTTTTCATGTAACAATAACGCCATGTAACCGTAGCCTCAGTAATTATTGTTACATTCGTAATTAATCAGTTCCTTATCCGCCTTTGCATTCCGGCATTTAGTCTCCTATGTAACAATAATATTTTTATTATTGTTACATTTCCATGTAACCGTAGCCAGTGCCATTAATAAAAGGGTGCATACTGTAAGAATCCATCTTATATGAATCCGCGCTTAAACATACACATCCACCAAAAAGAAATAACTTTTGCAACATATATAGATATAATAAGATGTAGTATGAGTGCCAATGACACTTCCCTCCTTCCAGGACACAACATGTAAGAAGTAAACAATTATAGGTCAAAGTACGACCTTTAACACGGAGCTTTGGCTTACACCGACCAGCAAGCTATCAAGGACACACAAGTGACTAATGTAGCAATTCAAACAGGAAAAACAACGGTTTAATCTTTATGTAAAAAAACCTAGAAACGAGGAACACGTATGAACCACAACAACCACTGAACCGGTTCCTTACTAGTTGCAAACAAACACAGCATATGTAAACGTGTAAACAGGCGACAACCTTCACCCTAACCCGAATTTATATACTCTTATTAGTAACTTGCATGTCCAAATACAACTGTAGTTCATTTTGATAAACAAATTACATAAAACGCAAAAACAAAACGAAACGAAAAAAATCAAAATGCAAATTAATCACATACATGTATTTTACATGATATTTCACAAATCATTTGACACTGACAGGGAAGTGAAACCATTTTTCGTCATTGCCAGTTTCCACATCATATTAAAGGTAACAAAAATGTTCCATAGATGTAGGAAGATGTGGTGTGAATGCCAATGATACAACTCTCCATCCAAATAACAATTAATAAAAGTAAATCATTATAGGTCAATATACGGCCTTTAACACAGGGCCTTGGATCACACCGAACAACAAGCTATAAAGGGCCCCATTTCATTGTGAAAGAAACATCAGATTATTCTGTACTCAGTTTTGACTTGTCTTTGTCAATTTTCCCTGGCTTCCAAGATGAAATGAATGGATACATTATGTTAAACATAACTATTCTTCTTCTTTTTTGGAATTTTATTCTCATACACACTTGTCCGGGTCAACACTTATTTAGTTTTTATACATTGACTTATGATATTTGGCATACAGTGTATAGACATGACTCAGATATCATAACAGTCTAATATTATTATGACATTTACCGTTGATCTCTAGGTCCAATTAATTGACCTTTTACTTTCATGGTTAAATGATTGTCCAACCATTAAACCATATAATATGTTCTTACAGGCTATGCCATTTTCTTGACTGCACAATATGATTAATTTCTTAGGTCAATTAATGCCTCGTTAATAACTCCAAAAATGATTTATACCCCCCCCCCCTTTTTTGCCTTGATAAGTCATTTCTAATTCACCATAGGTTTTGTACCCATGCAGAGGACACATTCACATTCTACCCCTGCATCATATTAATTCGTAATTGCCTGGATTAGACATTTTATTCAACACAATGTCTGTATGTGGTACAAGCAGTCCCCTCTCTTTCATTCCATGAACTGTTAAATATCTTAAAAAACTGTTCAAACTCATCTCAAATTATTAAATTATATATTCTTGTTTTAATGAAAAGACCTTCACATTGAAACAAATGTGCTGTAGTGGTCTACAATTTAAAAAAAAATGTTTGCTGTTGCTAAGCAAGATGTGGGATTCTATACTCGATATAGAATTCGTCCAAACAATAATGATAATCTAGATGTTTATATTAAAAATGTGAAGTCTTAGATGACGAATATCATTTCTTTTTGTATTGTGACATTAACATATCTTTGCGTTCTAATCTTTTTGTTTATCTAAAAGACTATGTACCATTATTTCAGCATCTTGATGCATTCAATAAACTTAAACACATTCTAAACCCCATCCCTGAACTTGTTTGTCATATTGGAGTCTTCTTTAAACAGTCTTTGGAACTGAGGGAGTCAGACCCGTGTCAGGAAAGGTTATGATGGTGTTTTTAACACATACATTTATAATTGAACTCTAATGTTCTATTTTTCCATATATAGTATTGTATTATTTTGTATTTCATTGTATTACATTGTATTTCATTGTATTGCATTGTATAGTATAAAATTATTGTTTCATTGTATTGCTTGACCCTCATGGGTGTAATTTTGCAATAAAGATATTATATATATTATAGTGTAACGCCGTATTAGAAAGTATATTCCTAAAAAATAACTAAGTTCATACTTCAAAAAATATAAAGAACCTTTTATTGCTTGGTTGATATGCACGTGTTATGTAGCTTATTTGATGATCAGCGTGTAGTGACCTACAATTGAACTAAGTTTTCATTTCTAACTAAACATGTTCACATACAGACAATTTGCATTGCATTCAATTTAACTTGTTCAATAAAATGACTAATTAGGTCTTTCCACTTTTCCGTGGAAAGACCTATTGGTTTTCTTCTGATTATTATTTTTTTTCTTCCGCCAACTTTTTGTTCCTCCGCAATTTTTTTGTTTCGCAAGATGTCGTTTAGACATATGGTATATGATATCGAACAGTTATTACGCTTTTGTAACTGACACCGTGTAACTAAAATTTTTCCCATATAAGAGTTATCTCCCCGAACACTGTTTTTCTTGTTATCGCGTAATCTTCACAACCGTATAAGAAACCGACAAATTTATTTTTGCAAATTGCTCATTACATCTTCAGGATGTGCTGTTTTATTTTGACCGAAGCCGTATAGAGATTCCATATAAGAGTTATTTCCCCTTTTGTATTTGAAATTTTGAAATGTATTTTAAACTGGAAAACCATAAGTGATAGAGACCTAGGGTCTTTTGATTTGAGATCCTTGGTCCAAAAAAATGAAAATTAGGTCAAGGTCAAAGGTCAAGGTCATATTCTATTTTTTGAATTTGTCTTATTTTCACTCATTTTCATTAACGTTATAAGATATCGACAAATTATTTTTACTAAATTGTTAGTTGCGACATGTCGTAACATAATAATTTTGGTTGAAAGGGTGGGTAGACAATAAATGGGAGTTTTAGCCCTATCATTGCTAAAATTATGCGTTAAGTGATATAACTTATTTACCATATATATTAGAGACCTAGGGTCTTTTGATTTGAGATCCTCAGTTTGTGACCTTGATATTGAGGTCAAGGTCAAAGGTCAAGGTCATATTCTAAATTTTTGATTTTGGCTTATTTTCACTCATTTTCATTAACCTTATAAGATATCGACAAATTATTTTTACTAAATTGTTAGTTGCGACATGTCGTAACATAATAATTTTGGTTGAAAGGGTGCATAGACAATAAATGGGAGTTTTAGTCCCTATCATATCTAAAATTATGCGTAAAGTGATATAACTTATTTACCATACAAATTAGAGACCTAGGGTCTTTTGATTTGAGATCCTCAGTTTGTGACCTTGATATTTAGGTCAAGATCAAAGGTCAAGGTCATATTCTAAATTTTTGTTTTTGGCTTATTTTCACTCATTTTCATTAACCTTATAAGATATCGACAAATTATTTTTACTAAATTGTTAGTTGCGACATGTCGTAACTTAATAATTTTGGTTGAAAGGGTGCGTAGTCAATAAACGGAAGTTTTAACCCCTATCATATCTAAAATTATGCGTAAAGTGATATAACTTATTTACCATACATATTAGAGACCTAGGGTCTTTTGATTTGAGATCCTCAGTTTGTGACCTTGAAATTGAGGTCAAGGTCATAGGTAAATTTGACGTTCTAGATTATGAACTTTGCTTAAAATTCATATCTATACATCATAAAGCCATAGGAATTGACATTTTAGACTGATTTTTAATATTTTAATATCAAAATAGATATTTACTGGTGGAAAGACCTTCAATTGTTCTCTGAACAATTGCTTTTTAATTGATTTGTAGTTAGCTTTAATTCAAACATGTTTTGCTGTTGCTATGCTCACTACGGAATTTGTAAAGAATAAAAAAGATGTATTTGAAAAAATATTGGAATAAAACACCAAATGGAAAGAAAAATCTTCAAACAACTGCTTAATTCATACTTAAGAGGGGCAAGCACCAATTTTTTAACCGTTGCTAGGCAACATTTTTGTTGCCAAGGTTGTTTTTAAGCATATAGTAAACAAAATCAAAGAGTATTTTCATTTGTGACTTCAAGTTCTTATTGGTTAAACAATATTATTTGCAAATATTTAAATTTGTACTCATAAAGCAATTAATATGTGATAATTTTCATTCTTAATATAAACCGTTGCTAGGCAACCTTCTTTTCACCGGAACACAATAAAATCATTATTTTTTCAAGTGTCTTTACTAAGACCATCATTGATATCAATATAAACTTATTTGGAGAGGGGACCAACAATAGCCCTAAAGGCTTATCATACCTTGTCCTTTCCATATGTTTAACATTGAATCAACAGATGGGTACATAATCCTTAATGTAAAGTATCATTTCTATGAATACACATAATCACTATTTGTCCACATTTACAGGACATCACAGAGGTTCCATTAAAAGAGAAAATGTCGGAAGTCACATTGGAAAAGTGATAGATGTATGACGTCAATAGTTCAAGTGCTAAACAGAAATAAGGCAGCAACCATTTGATTTTCTGGTGGGGGATGGATTTTTTTCCAGGCATTTTTTTTTTCGCGACAAGTCGGAAAAAAAAAAAATTTTAATATAGAAATTATAACAGATAAGGGGACAACCATTTGTTTTCTGGGGGGGGGGGGGGGCAGGAGGATTTTGAAAATCTCAGCCTTGATAATCACAAAAATAAATAGTTTGTTCTGTGGTAGTTTGAAAATAAATTACCTGACTTGCAATGTTTCGAAAATTACTATTCGAAAGTATGAGATGACACCAGATTCTTCATAAATTCATCTTATTTCCAACAAAAAAAATTTTTTAACAATGAAAGTATAGTTTATTTAAATATACTTGAAATGGCTGAAAATTGGTTTCATTTAAAATGAGGTATTATATTCTCAGGAAACCTTTAACAGGGCCGTAATTACATTTCATGCTTTCCCTCAGATGTACATGTAGCCCTGATTTTTCGAGATTGATCATGAGTTTAGAGAGAGAGAAAACAACAGCCACAGACTTAACTATATGAATTCCATTTTTGCTTTTATCATGCACATTGGTCTTTTGATGTTGTCTCTAGAAAATTAAGTCAACTTTCACTGAATTTATACATTTATATAGAATACCAAAATATTGTCAAAAAATTATTAAAACTGCATTTTCAGATTATGAAAGGGTCTTTTGAACACCAAGAAAGCATGAATTGCATCCTTTGTTCTATAGCTTCTTCGACCTTCAGTGGCTCCAAAACCCTTAAAACAAAGATTCATTTCTGCAGAGGAGGATGATTAATTCTAGTTAAATGGTATATAATCACTTGACTATACATGTAACATTTATAATAAACAAATCATTTCAAAATTGTATGTTTTTTCGAATATCATAAATATAGTTGTGAAAATGAATAATCAGTCCCTTGCTTTAATGAAAATGGTAATTTTTGAAATCTCAAGAAGAGATTTTATATGAATTTATAGGGTTAAATATACTTACCATGAAAATACATTTATATTATATAGAATATGTTTGCTTTCACAACATGTTCTCATCGCAATTAACTAGGTGATTAAAAATTACATCCATGAGATGTACTCACCTACGTCATAGTTCACCTGTGTAACATACACTAGCTTTAGTTTTAATTTGTCGTTTAATTGAATAATTTCAATTAAGTGAACAAAAAACTGAATTTATTCCAGGGGTGGTGGTGGATTGTGGTAAGTATATTTAACCCTATAAATTCATATAAAATCTCTTCTTGAGATTTCAAAAATTACCATTTTATATGAATTTGGTTAAATATACTTACCATGAAAATACATTTATATTATATAGAATATTTACTGATTAACAAGCAGTATTTCATTTGGTGGAGGATAAATTCTCTCACACACATACAATTTCAACATATAAAAAATTATGTGAAATTTTTTAAAAAGTAACTCCATTAAATTTTGTAAATACGGATATTAGTAAAAACCGAAATTACTGAATTTATTATACAATGAAGCTATGCTGCATAACTATATGTATCAATGGCAAACTTTGCAGATTGTATAAATACAAGTATGCAAAATTAATAGACTTGATGTAGAGTTGTCTCAATGGCACTCACATGTATATATACCCCATCTTTCTATATCTGATGAATAAATAATCTGCAGGTCAGTATAGAAATAATTATATTAAAGCTCCTTCATTATGAGCTAAATGTGTTGTAATATTTATGCAACAGTAAATAAGCATTTATTTCTGAATAGGTTGTTCTTGTTGCTTGTACAAATCGACAAGAACTAATCCAACCTTAATTTCATTACTTTCCACTTTGAAACTTAAGTTTATTTGGAAACATTATTACCTTTCTTTAACTTTCCATTGTTTTCTCTATGTTAATATAATAACAGAATATATGATTGCTGTCATCTTTTGATAACCTGATCAATATCACATCTTTGGAAATAAATTCTTTTCTACTTAATTAAAGAATTATAATCAATTAAAATATACTTTGTAAATAGGTGTCCTTAATACAATCAAAGTTTATTAAAGACTCAAACCAAAGTTGTTTCATGATTATGCTAAATCTGGATTAATCTTTAAACTTTTTTAAAGTTATAGTCCCTGAGAATTTGCTTCTCTGCTAGATATACTACTTTTAATATTTTATAGATTTAGAATAAAATATTTTCATCAAGAGAAGTCTTGTACTATTGTATAATGACAATTCTCTAAACTGACTAAATTTAAAAAATCTGATAAAATTTCTATGAGTGGTAGAACCTTTGAATACAATGTCTACCATTTCAACCATGACCAATATTTTTGTTTTGTATTGGACTACTCAAGTGTAAAAATACAGAAATGGACAAATCAGTGGAAAAGTTTCAGTATACATGTTTCCATTGATATACTGCTTCCACAGAACATTTGGATGTTGAGCTGAATTAAAGCCATGATTGTTGTCCTTATAAGTCCAAAAAGAATGCTAACAGATGATTTTCTCCAGCTATGAAAAATCTGTCTAAAATAAAATGTTTTGATATTTCTAATTAACATTTGACAACGGTTAACTTTCTAGAATATCTTGCCATGTACAGTTCCAAATTTAAAGAAAACAAAAATTTGACATAATGAACAACTCTTGTATGTTGCTCTTGATAATTGTTTATATTAATTTCAGAAATTATTTCGCTATCAGAAATACTAAAATGCAACTTGTCAAATATAGTTCAATAGTTGTATTTAAAGAAAAACACTTGTTTGGCAATATGGAAAACACTTGTACTAACTTGCAGTATCCTTAAGTGTTCTTAGTTATTTCAAAAATGGTTTCACTATCAAAAATGCTCATTTTATTTCTGTCTTGGTTCACCTCATCTGAATCCTATACATTCTGATATGATTCAATATATATCAACCAAACAGCTTTTGGTAGTATTTTGTGACTTCAACCCAGTCATGTGGTTAACTTAGTCACTCAGAAGAATTTTGCATTTGTCCCCAGATTTGGCAAAAACAAAATTAATGTGATTTAAATAATCACATCTTTCAAAACAAAATTGAATCAAAATTCAAAGTAATTGTTTAAAATAAACACATTTCAATTTTGTGTAGCATATTCTTGCATAAGATACTAACTCTATGCTATATATTTATATTATTCTGGCTGGTAATATGGAAATTGAAAAGTGAATAATTACCATCAATTCCGAGGTTAAAATCACATGCATTCGGAAAACCTTCCTGCATATAGATAATACACAACTTGACTTTGACCAGACTAGATTTTTGTAACTTTATGCTTATAATGAGCAAAAATAAAAAATAAACAGTGACATTTTAATATTTAGGTATAATATTAAGAAAATGTCTCGCATTTGATTTGATATAATCATGGAATTATCATACTATATTTTACTTCCATGTACTATTCTTAGACTATTGAAAGCTATTTGCTAACTATTAATCAGTCTTTTAAATAAATTGCTTTTCCTACATTTTGCTGTTAGATTAACTGCTTCTACACTGGTGCTAAAATTTGAGAACCAATTGAAAAGTATATATATTACAGTATATGTTTATATTGGTACATCATGTGTTACTCCAAAAAAAAAAAAACTCTTCTTTTTTTTCTGCATCTCGTAAAGACTGACTAAATAAAAGGTTTATATAAAGAGCTGTATAATAGATAGTTTCAAATCTTGAGAACTACTTCAATTTCCTAGACCATGTCTAGCATTTTAAATAAATCCTGCATCCACAATGCTTTAAATCTTATTTATTTATTTACCAATATTTTACTAATTTTTTTACAAGATCTAAATTAATGATAATCTTGTTTCTATAAATCAGCATATTTGAGTCCTCTATACTTCAGAATTCTGAATCAATATTTAACTCTAGGAAAAACAATGTGTAGCCATTGCATAAACTGTTGGGTTCTACCAATCTCACATTAAGAATAAAACAGACCCAATGAATGAATCCTTATAGCAGAAAACTTGCCCATCTGTTGGCATTGCTTAGAAAACTTAAGATGTAAATTAAGGCATAATTTTCTATCTTAAAAAGAACATCCAAACTCCTTTTGCTTTCATGATTGGAAGATATATGTATAATTTGACAGTGATTCCCATATAGTGAGGGTAAGATAGTCTCTTAAGTCTTACGTTATCACCTCTTTTTTGTGTACTCAAAACAAAACAGAATTAGTACATATTATATTTAATAAATGCATTGGCAATGTACACTCTGAATTATGTAATCAATATATAAGCCATTACCTTGAATGAGTCTTTGTGAAATGCATCATGGCATCCCCTAAACTCTTTATTCAATAGACAATCTAATGTTTACATAAAAACATATAAAAGCCTTTGTTTCCTTACTGCCGACAAAAACAAACAATTGGTTATAGCAGTTCATACTTATAATATTCATGTTCTTCTTGTCATAAGTAAACTGACCATGAAATTTAATATTAGTAAAAAGAGTTGTCACAAGCTATCAACTGTATTTAAAACAGTGCTCCATTCTTACTGTCTCCATGTCTGTTAGATCATTGGAGAATTATTTATCAGTAAAAAAATAATTAAATATTTACAGCAATTTGCTGTTCTGGAAAAATATTTCAGGCTTCTAGAATTACTGTCCTGATTTAAACTGGACATATTTAAAAGAAGTATGTATTGGTATGCTTAAACTACAATCACATTTGTATTGTACTAGATAACAATGTATCATTTTAGTGTCTTTAATATCTGTCTTGACTATTTCCAGACACTTGTTCAATATATTTTCAATATGAGCAAATATGTTAATTGACTAAACTGTTGGTTCATCACAAAAACAATGTGCAACCAAATATTAGCTATGCTTGTGTTGTTTTAAAATATAATAAAAGTAGACATAATGTTCCCTGGGTGGAAGGATGTCTAGAAAAGTCAGATAGACCTGGACTTAAATTCACTAGTCTGATTCTAATTTATTTTATTTGCAACAATCATCCACGTGCAATTCTATGCTCCATAAATATCAATGTGCAATCAATAAATAGTTATGATTTAATTTTATGTAAGATATCAAATCTGTATTTTATTAGAATGAATGCAACTTATAGATTCTAAATCATGCATGTTGTTCTAGTTTCTATGTTTCCTGTATGAAACATGTCAACATTAATCAAATAGACTTGGGCAAAATCCCTATTCTATTTTAAGTCTATAGTGATCCATTGAGCACGTTTTATTTTCAATAAATATGGTTTATGTTCCCTGAATGGAAGGTTAACCAAAAAAAACATCATCAGTTGTTGGCAAAATCCCTATTCTGATTGTGATGTATTTATCAACTGTTAAAACAGTATCACTGTTGGTCTACGCTCCCTGTATGGAACGTTTTCCAAATAAAACAATCAGAAATGGGCAGATTCCCTTTTCTGATTGAAATTTATTGAACCAATTGAGGTTCTAGTCATAATAGTGGTATACGCTCCCATACGGACGTTATCCACATTAAAATAATCAGATCTGGTCAAAATACCTATTCTGATTTAATAGTTATGAGGCCCCTCATGGGGGGGGGGGGGGTCCTAGTAATCACATAATCACCATTTTTTTTGCCAATATAATCACATAATCATTAAATATTTGCTTATCTTTAGTAATCAAATAATCATAAACTAAAAATACAGTCCTAGGTAATCAAATAATCATGAAATATTTGGCTTAATAATCAAATAATCATTAAAAAAACGGCCAAGTAATCACATAATCAAAAACCCCATGAGGGCCCTCAGTTATGTGTTTACACAGTCTCGTGTACCAGGTTTACACGTAACAGACTGAAAATTGTAAACAATCGAACCAATTGAGGTTCTAGTGACAATAGTGGTATACGCTCCCATACGGACGTTTTCCACATGAAAAACAATCAGATCTGGTCAAAATACCTATTCTGATTTAATAGTTATGAGGCCCCTCATGGGGGGGGGGGGGGTCCTAGTAATCACATAATCACCATTTTTTTTGCCAATATAATCACATAATCATTAAATATTTGCTTATCTTTAGTAATCAAATAATCATAAACTAAAAATACAGTCCTAGGTAATCAAATAATCATGAAATATTTGGCTTAATAATCAAATAATCATTAAAAAAACGGCCAAGTAATCACATAATCAAAAACCCCATGAGGGCCCTCAGTTATGTGTTTACACAGTCTCGTGTACCAGGTTTACACGTAACAGACTGAAAATTGTAAACAATCGAACCAATTGAGGTTCTAGTGACAATAGTGGTATACGCTCCCATACGGACGTTTTCCACATGAAAAACAATCAGATCTGGTCAAAATACCAATTCTGATTTTAATATAGTGATGTGTTTACACAGTCTCGTGTACAGACTGCAAATTGTAAACAATCGACTTTATCCAAACTTTACACTCGACCCGTTTCGTAGCATTGCTCTAATGCAGTGAAAAATCCGGTCAGCTGAGCGTGAAAAAAGAAATAAACATCCGTTAAAAAATATATCTTTTTAAAAACGTAGCACTCACGTAACATGTCCGATTTTGACAGCTAAATTCTGCCTTTACCCGATTTAATGTTTGAAAATGGCGGCTAAACAAAGGTCATTTTCTATGTCGTCGTATTTCCAGACTCGTAAGCTGTAAAAATGACGAAAACGTGCATATCAGAAACTTGGCAGAAGCGCTGTATTCTGATTCACATTAAATTAATCGTATACCGATATTCCGAAAACAAATAATGTCTTTTATAAAACATAAGGATTTTCAACAGTAAACTGTTAAAAATCCTTGCCGACGAGAAACATGTGTTCTCTTGAACGCAAAAATTAAAACTAAAGCTAGTGTATGTTACACAGGTGAACTATGACGTAGGTGAGTACATCTCATGGATGTAATTTTTAATCACCTAGTTAATTGCGATGAGAACATGTTGTGAAAGCAAACATATTCTATATAATATAAATGTATTTTCATGGTAAGTATATTTAACCAAATTCATATAAAATGAAAAATCTTGCTTCAATAGTGCAGAAAATGAATAATCTGTCCTCTTAGTTTACAAAAATAAATACCCGATCAAAAACAACTGTATGCCTAAAACTGAAAATGGCACTCAACCCAACATCTGTTTAAAAAACATTTTCTGGTATACCTAAATTTCAACTTCAAGCAACTAAAATAACTTAACAAGAGTGCACACACTGAAATGTCCTGCCTTCTTAACTAATCATTGATTTTATTTTGATAGTCCTAAATATAATAAAATTGAGTATGGAAATGGGGAATGTGTCAAAGAGACAACACCCCAACCATAGAAAAAACAACAGCAGAAGGTCACCAAAAGGTCTTCAATGTAGCAAGACTTCTGCACCCGAAGGCGTCCTTTTTACAGCTGGTCCCTGAACAAAAATATACTAGTTTTAATACAAAGCTTTATTACAACTGTCACATAAAGTTAACAGTAACCAAGAAAACTAAACATTGACCAATGAACCATGAAAATGAGGTCAAGGTCAGATGACACCTGCCATCACAAGAGAAAACACTCATCAAAAAAACTTTGGAGTCTCACAACCTGGTCATTCTTGTGTCAATCCGAAATAGACAGGATACACTGAGCTGCTTCTAAAACTGATGAAAAGCTACAACTCTATCTAGTAACTGAGAAGTGCTACAATAGTTATAAATAAGCAGCACATAAACAGTAACAAGAAAGGCTGTTAACCCTGTTAAATTTTAGACGGCAGCAATTTCAATATTTAAACTTATAGAATTGATGAAGAAAATAGAAACTACATGAGACAAAACAGAAAATAAAATACCCAGTCCCTTTTCAAACAATAAGATATTTCCTATTAAAATTTAGATAAAAACAGTAAAATATCTCCAATTTAAATTTGGATAAAAACAGTAAAATGTCCCCAATAAAATTTGATAAAAACAATTAAAATACCCATTTCCCCTTAAAAGCGTGTTACAGAGCAAAATACCCTTTTTTTCCCATAAAAGCATGTTACAGAGCTTCACATGCAGACTGAGCCCCCTCACTCTCAGTTTGTACCAGTAAAAACAGTAAAATACCCCCAATTAAAATTTGGATAAAAACAGTAAAATGTCCCCAATAAAATTTGATAAAAACAAATAAAATACCCATTTCCCATAAAAGCATGTTACAGAGCTTCACATGCAGACTGAGCCCCCTCACTCTCAGTTTGTTCTAGTAAAAACAGTAAAATACCCCCAATTAAAATTTGATAAAAACAAATAAAATACCCTTTTTCCCCATAAAAGAATGTTACAGAGCTTCACATGCAGACTGAGCCCACTCACTCTCAGTTTGTACCAGTAAAAACAGTAAAATACCCCCAATTAAAATTTGGATAAAAAACAGTAAAATGTCCCCAATAAAATTTGATAAAAACAAATAAAATACCCATTTCCCATAAAAGCATGTTACAGAGCTTCACATGCAGACTGAGCCCCCTCACTCTCAGTTTGTACCAGTAAAAACAGTAAAATACCCCCAATTAAAATTTGGATAAAAACAGTAAAATGTCCCCAATAAAATTTGATAAAAACAATTAAAATACCCATTTCCCCTTAAAGCATGTTACAGAGCTTCACATGCAGACTGAGCCCCCTCACTCTCAGTTTGTTCTAGTAAAAACAGTAAAATACCCCCAATTAAAATTTGATAAAAACAAATAAAAAACCCTTTTTTTCCCATAAAAGCATGTTACAGAGCTTCACATGCAGACTGAGCCCCCTCACTCTCAGTTTGTTCTAGTAAAAACAGTAAAATACCCCCAATTAAAATTTGATAAAAACAAATAAAATACCCTTTTTTCCCATAAAAGCATGTTACAGAGCTTCACATGCAGACTGAGCCCCCTCACTCTCAGTTTGTACCAGTAAAAACAGTAAAATACCCCCAATTAAAATTTGGATAGAAACAGTAAAATGTCCCCAATAAAATTTGATTAAAACAATCAAAATACCCATTTCCCCTTAAAAGCATGTTACAGAGCTTCACATGCAGACTGAGCCCCCTCACTCTCAGTTTGTATCGTAAAAACATGTTACAGAGCTTCACATGCAGACTGAGCCCCCTCACTCTCAGTTTGAGTACCGTAAAAGCAAAAATGTTTTGACTGAACCTCCGCACATCAGTCAGACTGAGCCACCATTTTCAGTCACTGAAAATAATTTTTATTTGATTTTATTTTGATAGTCCTAAATATAATAAAATTGAGTATGGAAATGGGGAATGTGTCAAAAGAGACAACAACCCAACCATAGAAAAAACAACAGCAGAAGGTCACCAAAAGGTCTTCAATGTAGCAAGACTTCTGCACCCGAAGGCGTCCTTTTACATCTGGTCCCTGAACAAAAATATACTAGTTTTAATACATAGCTTTATTACAACTGTCACATAAAGTTAACAGTAACCAAGAAAACTAAACATTGACCAATGAACCATGAAAATGAGGTCAAGGTCAGATGACACCTGCCATCACAAGAGAAAACACTCATCAAAAAAACTTTGGAGTCTCAAAACCTGGTCATTCTTGTGTCAATCCGAAATAGACAGGATACACTGAGCTGCTTCTAAAACTGATGAAAAGCTACAACTCTATCTAGTAACTGAGAAGTGCTACAAAAGTTATAAATGAGCAGCACATAAACAGTAACAAGAAAGGCTGTTAACCCTGTTAAATTTTAGACGGCAGCAATTTCAATATTTAAACTTATAGAATTGATGAAGAAAATAGAAACTACATGAGACAAAACAGAAAATAAAATACCCAGTCCCTTTTCAAACAATAAGATATTTCAAATTAAAATTTAGATAAAAACAGTAAAATATCTCCAATTTAAATTTGGATAAAAACAGTAAAATGTCCCCTATGAAATTTGATAAAAACAAATAAAATACCCTTTTTTTCCCATAAAAGCATGTTACAGAGCTTCACATGCAGACTGAGCCCCCTCACTCTCAGTTTGTACCAGTAAAAACAGTAAAATACCCCCAATTAAAATTTGGATAAAAACAGTAAAATGTCCCCAATAAAATTTGATCAAAACAAATAAAATACCCATTTCCCATAAAAGCATGTTACAGAGCTTCACATGCAGACTGAGCCCCCTCACTCGTTTGTTCTAGAAAAAACAGTAAAATATCCCCAATTAAAATTTGATAAAAACAAATAAAATACCCTTTTTTCCCATAAAAGCATGTTACAGAGCTGCACATGCAGACTGAGCCCCCTCACTCTCAGTTTGTACCAGTAAAAACAGTAAAATACCCCCAATTAAAATTTGGATAAAAACAGTAAAATGTCCCCAATAAAATTTGATAAAAACAAATAAAATACCCATTTCCCATAAAAGCATGTTACAGAGCTTCACATGCAGACTGAGCCCCCTCACTCTCAGTTTGTTCTAGTAAAAACAGTAAAATACCCCCAATTAAAATTTGATAAAAACAAATAAAATACCCTTTTTTTCCCATAAAAGCATGTTACAGAGCTTCACATGCAGACTGAGCCCCCTCACTCTCAGTTTGTTCTAGTAAAAACAGTAAAATACCCCCAATTAAAATTTGATAAAAACAAATAAAATACCCTTTATTTCCCATAAAAGCATGTTACAGAGCTTCACATGCAGACAGAGCCCCCTCACTCTCAGTTTATACCAGTAAAAACAGTAAAATACCCCCAATTAAAATTTGGATAAAAACAGTAAAATGTCCCCAATAAAATTTGATAAAAACAATCAAAATACCCATTTCCCCTTAAAAACATGTTACAGAGCTTCACTTGCAGACTGAGCCCCTCACTCTCAGTTTGTATCGTAAAAACATGTTACAGAGCCTCACATGCAGACTGAGCCCCCTCACTCTCAGTTTGTACCAGTAAAAACAGTAAAATACCCCCAATTAAAATTTGGATAAAAACAGTAAAATGTCCCCAATAAAATTTGATAAAAACAAATAAAATACCCATTTCCCATAAAAGCATGTTACAGAGCTTCACATGCAGACTGAGCCCCCTCACTCTCAGTTTGTTCTAGTAAAAACAGTAAAATACCCCCAATTAAAATTTGATAAAAACAAATAAAATACCCTTTTTTCCCATAAAAGAATGTTACAGAGCTTCACATGCAGACTGAGCCCACTCACTCTCAGTTTGTACCAGTAAAAACAGTAAAATACCCCCAATTAAAATTTGGATAAAAAACAGTAAAATGTCCCCAATAAAATTTGATAAAAACAAATAAAATACCCATTTCCCATAAAAGCATGTTACAGAGCTTCACATGCAGACTGAGCCCCCTCACTCTCAGTTTGTACCAGTAAAAACAGTAAAATACCCCCAATTAAAATTTGGGTAAAAACAGTAAAATGTCCCCAATAAAATTTGATAAAAACAATTAAAATACCCATTTCCCCTTAAAGCATGTTACAGAGCTTCACATGCAGACTGAGCCCCCTCACTCTCAGTTTGTTCTAGTAAAAACAGTAAAATACCCCCAATTAAAATTTGATAAAAACAAATAAAAAACCCTTTTTTTCCCATAAAAGCATGTTACAGAGCTTCACATGCAGACTGAGCCCCCTCACTCTCAGTTTGTTCTAGTAAAAACAGTAAAATACCCCCAATTAAAATTTGATAAAAACAAATAAAATACCCTTTTTTCCCATAAAAGCATGTTACAGAGCTTCACATGCAGACTGAGCCCCCTCACTCTCAGTTTGAACCAGTAAAAACAGTAAAATACCCCCAATTAAAATTTGGATAGAAACAGTAAAATGTCCCCAATAAAATTTGATAAAAACAATCAAAATACCCATTTCCCCTTAAAAGCATGTTACAGAGCTTCACATGCAGACTGAGCCCCCTCACTCTCAGTTTGTATCGTAAAAACATGTTACAGAGCTTCACATGCAGACTGAGCCCCCTCACTCTCAGTTTGAGTACCGTAAAAGCAAAAATGTTTTGACTGAACCTCCGCACATCAGTCAGACTGAGCCACCATTTTCAGTCACTGAAAATAATTTTTATTTGATTTTATTTTGATAGTCCTAAATATAATAAAATTGAGTATGGAAATGGGGAATGTGTCAAAAGAGACAACAACCCAACCATAGAAAAAACAACAGCAGAAGGTCACCAAAAGGTCTTCAATGTAGCAAGACTTCTGCACCCGAAGGCGTCCTTTTACAGCTGGTCCCTGAACAAAAATATACTACTTTTAATACATAGCTTTATTACAACTGTCACATAAAGTTAACAGTAACCAAGAAAACTAAACATTGACCAATGAACCATGAAAATGAGGTCAAGGTCAGATGACACCTGCCATCACAAGAGAAAACACTCATCAAAAAAACTTTGGAGTCTCAAAACCTGGTCATTCTTGTGTCAATCCGAAATAGACAGGATACACTGAGCTGCTTCTAAAACTGATGAAAAGCTACAACTCTATCTAGTAACTGAGAAGTGCTACAAAAGTTATAAATGAGCAGCACATAAACAGTAACAAGAAAGGCTGTTAACCCTGTTAAATTTTAGACGGCAGCAATTTCAATATTTAAACTTATAGAATTGATGAAGAAAATAGAAACTACATGAGACAAAACAGAAAATAAAATACCCAGTCCCTTTTCAAACAATAAGATATTTCAAATTAAAATTTAGATAAAAACAGTAAAATATCTCCAATTTAAATTTGGATAAAAACAGTAAAATGTCCCCTATGAAATTTGATAAAAACAAATAAAATACCCTTTTTTTCCCATAAAAGCATGTTACAGAGCTTCACATGCAGACTGAGCCCCCTCACTCTCAGTTTGTACCAGTAAAAACAGTAAAATACCCCCAATTAAAATTTGGATAAAAACAGTAAAATGTCCCCAATAAAATTTGATAAAAACAAATAAAATACCCATTTCCCATAAAAGCATGTTACAGAGCTTCACATGCAGACTGAGCCCCCTCACTCTCAGTTTGTTCTAGTAAAAACAGTAAAATATCCCCAATTAAAATTTGATAAAAACAAATAAAATACCCTTTTTTCCCCATAAAAGCATGTTACAGAGCTTCACATGCAGACTGAGCCCCCTCACTCTCAGTTTGTACCAGTAAAAACAGTAAAATACCCCCAATTAAAATTTGGATAAAAACAGTAAAATGTCCCCAATAAAATTTGATAAAAACAAATAAAATACCCATTTCCCATAAAAGCATGTTACAGAGCTTCACATGCAGACTGAGCCCCCTCACTCTCAGTTTGTTCTAGTAAAAACAGTAAAATACCCCCAATTAAAATTTGATAAAAACAAATAAAATACCCTTTTTTTCCCATAAAAGCATGTTACAGAGCTTCACATGCAGACTGAGCCCCCTCACTCTCAGTTTGTTCTAGTAAAAACAGTAAAATACCCCCAATTAAAATTTGATAAAAACAAATAAAATACCCTTTATTTCCCATAAAAGCATGTTACAGAGCTTCACATGCAGACAGAGCCCCCTCACTCTCAGTTTATACCAGTAAAAACAGTAAAATACCCCCAATTAAAATTTGGATAAAAACAGTAAAATGTCCCCAATAAAATTTGATAAAAACAATCAAAATACCCATTTCCCCTTAAAAGCATGTTACAGAGCTTCACATGCAGACTGAGCCCCTCACTCTCAGTTTGTATCGTAAAAACATGTTACAGAGCCTCACATGCAGACTGAGCCCCCTCACTCTCAGTTTGTATCGTAAAAACATGTTACAGAGCTTCACATGTAGACTGAGCCCCCTCACTCTCAGTTTGTATCGTAAAAACATGTTACAGAGCTTCACATGCAGACTGAGCCCCCTCACTATCAGTTTGTATCAGTAAGAATGGATACTTGATACGTATGGTAGGGGACGTTACTATACCTAGAGCAGAGCGTTAGTATCTGTGAACCCTAAACACAGATGGCGACTTAACTTACCATACTTGTACACAAGTATCTAATGCTAACTGATACATAATGTTGATAAAAACAATTAAAATACCCATTTCCCCTTAAAAGCATGTTACAGAGCTTCACATGCAGACTGAGCCCCCTCACTCTCAGTTTGTATCGTAAAAACATGTTACAGAGCTGCACATGCAGACTGAGCCCCCTCACTCTCAGTTTGAGTACCGTAAAAGCAAAAATGTTTTGACTGAACCTCCGCACATCAGTCAGACTGAGCCACCATTATCAGTCACTGAAAATAATTTTTATTTGATTTTATTTTGATAGTCCTAAATATAATAAAATTGAGTATGGAAATGGGGAATGTGTCAAAGAGACAACAACCCAACCATAGAAAAAACAACAGCAGAAGGTCACCAAAAGGTCTTCAATGTAGCAAGACTTCTGCACCCGAAGACGTCCTTTTTACAGCTGGTCCCTGAACAAAAATATACTAGTTTTAATACAAAGCTTTATTACAACTGTCACATAAAGTTAACAGTAACCAAGAAAACTAAACATTGACCAATGAACCATGAAAATGAGGTCAAGGTCAGATGACACCTGCCATCACAAGAGAAAACACTCATCAAAAAAACTTTGGAGTCTCACAACCTGGTCATTCTTGTGTCAATCCGAAATAGACAGGATACACTGAGCTGCTTCTAAAACTGATGAAAAGCTACAACTCTATCTAGTAACTGAGAAGTGCTACAAAAGTTATAAATAAGCAGCACATAAACAGTAACAAGAAAGGCTGTTAACCCTGTTAAATTTTAGACGGCAGCAATTTCAATATTTAAACTTATAGAATTGATGAAGAAAATAGAAACTACATGAGACAAAACAGAAAATAAAATACCCAGTCCCTTTTCAAACAATAAGATATTTCCAATTAAAATTTAGATAAAAACAGTAAAATATCTCCAATTTAAATTTGGATAAAAACAGTATAATGTCCCCAATGAAATTTGATAAAAACAAATAAAATACCCTTTTTTCCCCATAAAAGCATGTTACAGAGCTTCACATGCAGACTGAGCCCCCTCACTCTCAGTTTGTACCAGTAAAAACAGTAAAATACCCCCAATTAAAATTTGGATAAAAACAGTAAAATGTCCCCAATAAAATTTGATAAAAACAATTAAAATACCCATTTCCCCTTAAAAGCATGTTACAGAGCTTCACATGCAGACTGAGCCCCCTCACTCTCAGTTTGTTCTAGTAAAAACAGTAAAATACCCCCAATTAAAATTTGATAAAAACAAATAAAATACCCTTTTTTTCCCATAAAAGCATGTTACAGAGCTTCACATGCAGACTGAGCCCCCTCACTCTCAGTTTGTACCAGTAAAAACAGTAAAATACCCCCAATTAAAATTTGGATAAAAACAGTAAAATGTCCCCAATAAAATTTGATAAAAACAAATAAAATACCCATTTCCCATAAAAGCATGTTACAGAGCTTCACATGCAGACTGAGCCCCCTCACTCTCAGTTTGTTCTAGTAAAAACAGTAAAATACCCCCAATTAAAATTTGATAAAAACAAATAAAATACCCTTTTTTTTCCCATAAAAGCATGTTACAGAGCTTCACATGCAGACTGAGCCCCCTCACTCTCAGTTTGTTCTAGTAAAAACAGTAAAATACACCCAATTAAAATTTGATAAAAACAAATAAAATACCCTTTTTTCCCATAAAAGCATGTTACAGAGCTTCACATGCAGACTGAGCCCCCTCACTCTCAGTTTGTTCCAGTAAAAACAGTAAAATACCCCCAATTAAAATTTGGATAAAAACAGTAAAATGTCCCCAATAAAATTTGATAAAAACAATTAAAATACCCATTTCCCCTTAAAAGCATGTTACAGAGCTTCACATGCAGACTGAGCCCCCTCACTCTCAGTTTGTATCGTAAAAACATGTTACAGAGCTTCACATGCAGACTGAGCCCCCTCACTCTCAGTTTGTATCAGTAAGAATGGATACTTGATACGTATGGTAGGGGACGTTACTATACCTAGAGCAGAGCGTTAGTATCTGTGAACCCTAAACACAGATGGCGACTTAACTTACCATACTTGTACACAAGTATCTAATGCTAACTGATACATAATGTTGATAAAAACAATTAAAATACCCATTTCCCCTTAAAAGCATGTTACAGAGCTTCACATGCAGACTGAGCCCCCTCACTCTCAGTTTGTATCGTAAAAACATGTTACAGAGCTTCACATGCAGACTGAGCCCCCTCACTCTCAGTTTGAGTACCGTAAAAGCAAAAATGTTTTGACTGAACCTCCGCACATCAGTCAGACTGAGCCACCATTTTCAGTCACTGAAAATAATTTTTATTTGATTTTATTTTGATAGTCCTAAATATAATAAAATTGAGTATGGAAATGGGGAATGTGTCAAAGAGACAACAACCCAACCATAGAAAAAACAACAGCAGAAGGTCACCAAAAGGTCTTCAATGTAGCAAGACTTCTGCACCCGAAGGCGTCCTTTTTACAGCTGGTCCCTGAACAAAAATATACTAGTTTTAATACAAAGCTTTATTACAACTGTCACATAAAGTTAACAGTAACCAAGAAAACTAAACATTGACCAATGAACCATGAAAATGAGGTCAAGGTCAGATGACACCTGCCATCACAAGAGAAAACACTCATCAAAAAAACTTTGGAGTCTCACAACCTGGTCATTCTTGTGTCAATCCGAAATAGACAGGATACACTGAGCTGCTTCTAAAACTGATGAAAAGCTACAACTCTATCTAGTAACTGAGAAGTGCTACAAAAGTTATAAATGAGCAGCACATAAACAGTAACAAGAAAGGCTGTTAACCCTGTTAAATTTTAGACGGCAGCAATTTCAATATTTAAACTTATAGAATTGATGAAGAAAATAGAAACTACATGAGACAAAACAGAAAATAAAATACCCAGTCCCTTTTCAAACAATAAGATATTTCCAATTAAAATTTAGATAAAAACAGTAAAATATCTCCAATTTAAATTTGGATAAAAACAGTAAAATGTCCCCAATGAAATTTGATAAAAACAAATAAAATACCCTTTTTTCCCCATAAAAGCATGTTACAGAGCTTCACATGCAGACTGAGCCCCCTCACTCTCAGTTTGTACCAGTAAAAACAGTAAAATACCCCCAATTAAAATTTGGATAAAAACAGTAAAATGTCCCCAATAAAATTTGATAAAAACAATTAAAATACCCATTTCCCCTTAAAAGCATGTTACAGAGCTTCACATGCAGACTGAGCCCCCTCACTCTCAGTTTGTTCTAGTAAAAACAGTAAAATACCCCCAATTAAAAATTTGATAAAAACAAATAAAATACCCTTTTTTCCCATAAAAGCATGTTACAGAGCTTCACATGCAGACTGAGCCCCCTCACTCTCAGTTTGTTCTAGTAAAAACAGTAAAATACCCCCAATTAAAATTTGATAAAAACAAATAAAATACCCTTTTTTTCCCATAAAAGCATGTTACAGAGCTTCACATGCAGACTGAGCCCCCTCACTCTCAGTTTGTACCAGTAAAAACAGTAAAATACCTCCAATTAAAATTTGGATAAAAACAGTAAAATGTCCCCAATAAAATTTGATCAAAACAAATAAAATACCCATTTCCCATAAAAGCATGTTACAGAGCTTCACATGCAGACTGAGCCCCCTCACTCTCAGTTTGTTCTAGTAAAAACAGTAAAATACCCCCAATTAAAATTTGATAAAAACAAATAAAATACCCTTTTTTTCCCATAAAAGCATGTTACAGAGCTTCACATGCAGACTGAGCCCCCTCACTCTCAGTTTGTACCAGTAAAAACAGTAAAATACCCCCAATTAAAATTTGGATAAAAACAGTAAAATGTCCCCAATAAAATTTGATAAAAACAATTAAAATACCCATTTCCCCTTAAAAGCATGTTACAGAGCTTCACATGCAGACTGAGCCCCCTCACTCTCAGTTTGTATCGTAAAAACATGTTACAGAGCTTCACATGCAGACTGAGCCCCCTCACTCTCAGTTTGTATCGTAAAAACATGTTACAGAGCTTCACATGCAGACTGAGCCCCCTCACTCTCAGTTTGTATCGTAAAAACATGTTACAGAGCTTCACATGCAGACTGAGCCCCCTCACTCTCAGTTTGTATCAGTAAGAATGGATACTTGATACGTATGGTAGGGGACGTTACTATACCTAGAGCAGAGCGTTAGTATCTGTGAACCCTAAACACAGATGGCGACTTAACTTACCATACTTGTACACAAGTATCTAATGCTAACTGATACATAATGTTGATAAAAACAATTAAAACACCCATTTCTTCTTAAAAGCATGTTACAGAGCTTCACATGCAGACTGAGCCCCCTCACTCTCAGTTTGTATCGTAAAAACATGTTACAGAGCTTCACATGCAGACTGAGCCCCCTCACTCTCAGTTTCAGTACCGTAAAAGCAAAAATGTTTTGACTGAACCTCCGCACATCAGTCAGACTGAGCCACCATTTTCAGTCACTGAAAATAATTTTTATTTGATTTTATTTTGATAGTCCTAAATATAATAAAATTGAGTATGGAAATGGGGAATGTGTCAAAGAGACAACAACCCAACCATAGAAAAAACAACAGCAGAAGGTCACCAAAAGGTCTTCAATGTAGCAAGACTTCTGCACCCGAAGGCGTCCTTTTTACAGCTGGTCCCTGAACAAAAATATACTAGTTTTAATACAAAGCTTTATTACAACTGTCACATAAAGTTAACAGTAACCAAGAAAACTAAACATTGACCAATGAACCATGAAAATGAGGTCAAGGTCAGATGACACCTGCCATCACAAGAGAAAACACTCATCAAAAAAACTTTGGAGTCTCACAACCTGGTCATTCTTGTGTCAATCCGAAATAGACCGGATACACTGAGCTGCTTCTAAAACTGATGAAAAGCTACAACTCTATCTAGTAACTGAGAAGTGCTACAAAAGTTATAAATGAGCAGCACATAAACAGTAACAAGAAAGGCTGTTAACCCTGTTAAATTTTAGACGGCAGCAATTTCAATATTTAAACTTATAGAATTGATGAAGAAAATAGAAACTACATGAGACAAAACAGAAAATAAAATACCCAGTTCCTTTTCAAACAATAAGATATTTCCAATTAAAATTTAGATAAAAACAGTAAAATATCTCCAATTTAAATTTGGATAAAAACAGTAAAATGTCCCCAATGAAATTTGATAAAAACAAATAAAATACCCTTTTTTCCCCATAAAAGCATGTTACAGAGCTTCACATGCAGACTGAGCCCCCTCACTCTCAGTTTGTACCAGTAAAAACAGTAAAATACCCCCAATTTAAATTTGGATAAAAACAGTAAAATGTCCCCAATAAAATTTGATAAAAACAATTAAAATACCCATTTCCCCTTAAAAGCATGTTACAGAGCTTCACATGCAGACTGAGCCCCCTCACTCTCAGTTTGTTCTAGTAAAAACAGTAAAATACCCCCAATTAAAATTTGATAAAAACAAATAAAATACCCTTTTTTCCCATAAAAGCATGTTACAGAGCTTCACATGCAGACTGAGCCCCCTCAATCTCAGTTTGTTCTAGTAAAAACAGTAAAATACCCCCAATTAAAATTTGATAAAAACAAATAAAATACCCTTTTTTCCCCATAAAAGCATGTTACAGAGCTTCACATGCAGACTGAGCCCCCTCACTCTCAGTTTGTACCAGTAAAAACAGTAAAATACCCCCAATTAAAATTTGGATAAAAACAGTAAAATGTCCCCAATAAAATTTGATCAAAACAAATAAAATACCCATTTCCCATAAAAGCATGTTACAGAGCTTCACATGCAGACTGAGCCCCCTCACTCTCAGTTTGTTCTAGTAAAAACAGTAAAATACCCCCAATTAAAATTTGATAAAAACAAATAAAATACCCTTTTTTTCCCATAAAAGCATGTTACAGAGCTTCACATGCAGACTGAGCCCCCTCACTCTCAGTTTGTTCTAGTAAAAACAGTAAAATACCCCCAATTAAAATTTGATCAAAACAAATAAAATACCCTTTTTTTCCCATAAAAGCATGTTACAGAGCTTCACATGCAGACTGAGCCCCCTCACTCTCAGTTTGTTCTAGTAAAAACAGTAAAATACACCCAATTAAAATTTGATAAAAACAAATAAAATACCCTTTTTTTCCCATAAAAGCATGTTACAGAGCTTCACATGCAGACTGAGCCCCCTCACTCTCAGTTTGTACCAGTAAAAACAGTAAAATACCCCCAATTAAAATTTGGATAAAAACAGTAAAATGTCCCCAATAAAATTTGATAAAAACAATTAAAATACCCATTTCCCCTTAAAAGCATGTTACAGAGCTTCACATGCAGACTGAGCCCCCTCACTCTCAGTTTGTATCGTAAAAACATGTTACAGAGCTTCACATGCAGACTGAGCCCCCTCACTCTCAGTTTGTATCGTAAAAACATGTTACAGAGCTTCACATGCAGACTGAGCCCCCTCACTCTCAGTTTGTATCAGTAAGAATGGATACTTGATACGTATGGTAGGGGACGTTACTATACCTAGAGCAGAGCGTTAGTATCTGTGAACCCTAAACACAGATGGCGACTTAACTTACCATACTTGTACACAAGTATCTAATGCTAACTGATACATAATGTTGATAAAAACAATTAAAATACCCATTTCCCCTTAAAAGCATGTTACAGAGCTTCACATGCAGACTGAGCCCCCTCACTCTCAGTTTGTATCGTAAAAACATGTTACAGAGCTTCACATGCAGACTGAGCCCCCTCACTCTCAGGTTCAGTACCGTAAAAGCAAAAATGTTTTGACTGAACCTCCGCACATCAGTCAGACTGAGCCACCATTTTCAGTCACTGAAAATAATTTTTATTTGATTTTATTTTGATAGTCCTAAATATAATAAAATTGAGTATGGAAATGGGGAATGTGTCAAAGAGACAACAACCCAACCATAGAAAAAACAACAGCAGAAGGTCACCAAAAGGTCTTCAATGTAGCAAGACTTCTGCACCCGAAGGCGTCCTTTTTACAGCTGGTCCCTGAACAAAAATATACTAGTTTTAATACAAAGCTTTATTACAACTGTCACATAAAGTTAACAGTAACCAAGAAAACTAAACATTGACCAATGAACCATGAAAATGAGGTCAAGGTCAGATGACACCTGCCATCACAAGAGAAAACACTCATCAAAAAAACTTTGGAGTCTCACAACCTGGTCATTCTTGTGTCAATCCGAAATAGACAGGATACACTGAGCTGCTTCTAAAACTGATGAAAAGCTACAACTCTATCTAGTAACTGAGAAGTGCTACAAAAGTTATAAATGAGCAGCACATAAACAGTAACAAGAAAGGCTGTTAACCCTGTTAAATTTTAGACGGCAGCAATTTCAATATTTAAACTTATAGAATTGATGAAGAAAATAGAAACTACATGAGACAAAACAGAAAATAAAATACCCAGTTCCTTTTCAAACAATAAGATATTTCCAATTAAAATTTAGATAAAAACAGTAAAATATCTCCAATTTAAATTTGGATAAAAACAGTAAAATGTCCCCAATGAAATTTGATAAAAACAAATAAAATACCCTTTTTTCCCCATAAAAGCATGTTACAGAGCTTCACATGCAGACTGAGCCCCCTCACTCTCAGTTTGTACCAGTAAAAACAGTAAAATACCCCCAATTAAAATTTGGATGAAAACAGTAAAATGTCCCCAATAAAATTTGATAAAAACAATTAAAATACCCATTTCCCCTTAAAAGCATGTTACAGAGCTTCACATGCAGACTGAGCCCCCTCACTCTCAGTTTGTTCTAGTAAAAACAGTAAAATACCCCCAATTAAAATTTGATAAAAACAAATAAAATACCCTTTTTTTCCCATAAAAGCATGTTACAGAGCTTCACATGCAGACTGAGCCCCCTCACTCTCAGTTTGTACCAGTAAAAACAGTAAAATACCCCCAATTAAAATTTGGATAAAAAAACAGTAAAATGTCCCCAATAAAATTTGATCAAAACAAATAAAATACCCATTTCCCATAAAAGCATGTTACAGAGCTTCACATGCAGACTGAGCCCCCTCACTCTCAGTTTGTTCTAGTAAAAACAGTAAAATACACCCAATTAAAATTTGATAAAAACAAATAAAATACCCTTTTTTCCCATAAAAGCATGTTACAGAGCTTCACATGCAGACTGAGCCCCCTCACTCTCAGTTTGTACCAGTAAAAACAGTAAAATACCCCCAATTAAAATTTGGATAAAAACAGTAAAATGTCCCCAATAAAATTTGATAAAAACAATTAAAATACCCATTTCCCCTTAAAAGCATGTTACAGAGCTTCACATGCAGACTGAGCCCCCTCACTCTCAGTTTGTATCGTAAAAACATGTCACAGAGCTTCACATGCAGACTGAGCCCCCTCACTCTCAGTTTGTATCGTAAAAACATGTTACAGAGCTTCACATGCAGACTGAGCCCCCTCACTCTCAGTTTGTATCAGTAAGAATGGATACTTGATACGTATGGTAGGGGACGTTACTATACCTAGAGCAGAGCGTTAGTATCTGTGAACCCTAAACACAGATGGCGACTTAACTTACCATACTTGTACACAAGTATCTAATGCTAACTGATACATAATGTTGATAAAAACAATTAAAATACCCATTTCCCCTTAAAAGCATGTTACAGAGCTTCACATGCAGACTGAGCCCCCTCACTCTCAGTTTGTATCGTAAAAACATGTTACAGAGCTTCACATGCAGACTGAGCCCCCTCACTCTCAGTTTGAGTACCGTAAAAGCAAAAATGTTTTGACTGAACCTCCGCACATCAGTCAGACTGAGCCACCATTTTCAGTCACTGAAAATAATTTTTATTTGATTTTATTTTGATAGTCCTAAATATAATAAAATTGAGTATGGAAATGGGGAATGTGTCAAAGAGACAACAACCCAACCATAGAAAAAACAACAGCAGAAGGTCACCAAAAGGTCTTCAATGTAGCAAGACTTCTGCACCCGAAGGCGTCCTTTTTTACAGCTGGTCCCTGAACAAAAATATACTAGTTTTAATACAAAGCTTTATTACAACTGTCACATAAAGTTAACAGTAACCAAGAAAACTAAACATTGACCAATGAACCATGAAAATGAGGTCAAGGTCAGATGACACCTGCCATCACAAGAGAAAACACTCATCAAAAAAACTTTGGAGTCTCACAACCTGGTCATTCTTGTGTCAATCCGAAATAGACCGGATACACTGAGCTGCTTCTAAAACTGATGAAAAGCTACAACTCTATCTAGTAACTGAGAAGTGCTACAAAAGTTATAAATGAGCAGCACATAAACAGTAACAAGAAAGGCTGTTAACCCTGTTAAATTTTAGACGGCAGCAATTTCAATATTTAAACTTATAGAATTGATGAAGAAAATAGAAACTACATGAGACAAAACAGAAAATAAAATACCCAGTCCCTTTTCAAACAATAAGATATTTCCAATTAAAATTTAGATAAAAACAGTAAAATATCTCCAATTTAAATTTGGATAAAAACAGTAAAATGTCCCCAATGAAATTTGATAAAAACAAATAAAATACCCTTTTTTCCCCATAAAAGCATGTTACAGAGCTTCACATGCTGACTGAGCCCCCTCACTCTCAGTTTGTTCTAGTAAAAACAGTAAAATACCCCCAATTAAAATTTGATAAAAACAAATAAAATACCCTTTTTTTCCCATAAAAGCATGTTACAGAGCTTCACATGCAGACTGAGCCCCCTCACTCTCAGTTTGTTCTAGTAAAAACAGTAAAATACACCCAATTAAAATTTGATAAAAACAAATAAAATACCCTTTTTTTCCCATAAAAGCATGTTACAGAGCTTCACATGCAGACTGAGCCCCCTCACTCTCAGTTTGTACCAGTAAAAACAGTAAAATACCCCCAATTAAAATTTGGATAAAAACAGTAAAATGTCCCCAATAAAATTTGATAAAAACAATTAAAATACCCATTTCCCCTTAAAAGCATGTTACAGAGCTTCACATGCAGACTGAGCCCCCTCACTCTCAGTTTGTTCTAGTAAAAACAGTAAAATACCCCCAATTAAAATTTGATAAAAACAAATAAAATACCCTTTTTTTCCCATAAAAGCATGTTACAGAGCTTCACATGCAGACTGAGCCCCCTCACTCTCAGTTTGTTCTAGTAAAAACAGTAAAATACACCCAATTAAAATTTGATAAAAACAAATAAAATACCCTTTTTTTCCCATAAAAGCATGTTACAGAGCTTCACATGCAGACTGAGCCCCCTCACTCTCAGTTTGTACCAGTAAAAACAGTAAAATACCCCCAATTAAAATTTGGATAAAAACAGTAAAATGTCCCCAATAAAATTTGATAAAAACAATTAAAATACCCATTTCCCCTTAAAAGCATGTTACAGAGCTTCACATGTAGACTGAGCCCCCTCACTCTCAGTTTGTATCGTAAAAACATGTTACAGAGCTTCACATGCAGACTGAGCCCCCTCACTCTCAGTTTGTATCAGTAAGAATGGATACTTGATACGTATGGTAGGGGACGTTACTATACCTAGAGCAGAGCGTTAGTATCTGTGAACCCTAAACACAGATGGCGACTTAACTTACCATACTTGTACACAAGTATCTAATGCTAACTGATACATAATGTTGATAAAAACAATTAAAATACCCATTTCCCCTTAAAAGCATGTTACAGAGCTTCACATGCAGACTGAGCCCCCTCACTCTCAGTTTGTATCGTAAAAACATGTTACAGAGCTTCACATGCAGACTGAGCCCCCTCACTCTCAGTTTGAGTACCGTAAAAGCAAAAATGTTTTGACTGAACCTCCGCACATCAGTCAGACTGAGCCACCATTTTCAGTCACTGAAAATAATTTTTATTTGATTTTATTTTGATAGTCCTAAATATAATAAAATTGAGTATGGAAATGGGGAATGTGTCAAAGAGACAACAACCCAACCATAGAAAAAACAATAGCAGAAGGTCACCAAAAGGTCTTCAATGTAGCAAGACTTCTGCACCCGAAGGCGTCCTTTTTACAGCTGGTCCCTGAACAAAAATATACTAGTTTTAATACAAAGCTTTATTACAACTGTCACATAAAGTTAACAGTAACCAAGAAAACTAAACATTGACCAATGAACCATGAAAATGAGGTCAAGGTCAGATGACACCTGCCATCACAAGAGAAAACACTCATCAAAAAAACTTTGGAGTCTCAAAACCTGGTCATTCTTGTGTCAATCCGAAATAGACAGGATACACTGAGCTGCTTCTAAAACTGATGAAAAGCTACAACTCTATCTAGTAACTGAGAAGTGCTACAAAAGTTATAAATAAGCAGCACATTAACAGTAACAAGAAAGGCTGTTAACCCTGTTAAATTTTAGACGGCAGCAATTTCAATATTTAAACTTATAGAATTGATGAAGAAAATAGAAACTACATGAGACAAAACAGAAAATAAAATACCCAGTCCCTTTTCAAACAATAAGATATTTCCAATTAAAATTTAGATAAAAACAGTAAAATATCTCCAATTTAAATTTGGATAAAAACAGTAAAATGTCCCCAATGAAATTTGATAAAAACAAATAAAATACCCTTTTTTCCCATAAAAGCATGTTACAGAGCTTCACATGCAGACTGAGCCCCCTCACTCTCAGTTTGTACCAGTAAAAACAGTAAAATACCCCCAATTAAAATTTGGATAAAAACAGTAAAATGTCCCCAATAAAATTTGATAAAAACAATTAAAATACCCATTTCCCCTTAAAAACATGTTACAGAGCTTCACATGCAAACTGAGCCCCCTTACTCTCAGTTTGTTCTAGTAAAAACAGTAAAATACCCCCAATTAAAATTTGATAAAAACAAATAAAATACCCTTTTTTCCCATAAAAGCATGTTACAGAGCTTCACATGCAGACCGAGCCCCCTCACTCTCAGTTTGTACCAGTAAAAACAGTAAAATACCCCCAATTAAAATTTGGATAAAAACAGTAAAATGTCCCCAATAAAATTTGATAAAAACAAATAAAATACCCATTTCCCATAAAAGCATGTTACAGAGCTTCACATGCAGACTGAGCCCCCTCACTCTCAGTTTGTTCTAGTAAAAACAGTAAAATACCCCCAATTAAAATTTGATAAAAACAAATAAAATACCCTTTTTTCCCATAAAAGCATGTTACAGAGCTTCACATGCAGACTGAGCCCCCTCACTCAGTTTGTTCTAGTAAAAACAGTAAAATACTCCCAATTAAAATTTGATAAAAACAAATAAAATACCCTTTTTTTCCCATAAAAGCATGTTACAGAGCTTCACATGCAGACTGAGCCCCCTCACACTCAGTTTGTACCAGTAAAAACAGTAAAATACCCCCAATTAAAATTTGGATAAAAACATTTGTGGACAAGGCTGATGACACAACGTAGGAACACTATGTCTACCTTTTGAGTAAAAAGTCACAGGCCTGGACAAAAGTTTATTACATTGCAATCAGAATAGTAGGTATGCGATGTGCCAGATAAATGTCATTATGAAGACAGGTTAAATCCCTGTCCTGTGCATTGGAAGTCATTTTCATATCTTTCAATTTTTAAGATATCCTATCAATTCAAAATATATGTTGTATATTAATGCGATATCTTATTTAATTTGAAAATCCCCGTGTTGTGGGAAATATCTAGTTGATTATATAGGTAACCACTGAAGCATTGTGGTTGTTATGTGTGGCGTCATAATATTTTCATATTGACCATCAATATATGAATTAAAAGAAACATAGCGTCAGTACTATTGATTTATATAATTTTTAAGTCGAGACAATAAACATAATGCAAACCTACCTTGTATGAGGTACAAATGTCCTGTATAAACAAAACTCTGGAACCCTTGTGGTACTACATCATGTACAATCTTAGTCTGGTTCAATATCTGCAATAAAAACATAATAACTGTTGCTGCTAAAAGTTAAATTTGTTTATACACCTGAGATAAATTATGTAATTTGTCTAACAGAATGATTGTTTTTATTGTTCTAATATTTTTTACTGATTATGATATATACAGTCTTATCCCCCGCCCCCTCCCACCACCACCACCAAAAGAAAAGAAGAAAAGAAATGTTGAACAAAACCAGGGCGAATGGACTCTATGGGCAAACGAACTCAGGGTGAATGGACCTCAGGATACCAGAAATATTGGAACATACCTTCACACATTTCTCCACAATTGATGTAATTGATTCACAAAACTTGGCATATTGATAGTTATTCCTGACATGTTGAACCTTAATAAAATATCTAGAATCTTTCATTTTGACCATTTATGCAATAAAATCATATCAGTTATATGTTGAAATAAGAGATATTACAAATGTTTAACATGTTATAGAAAACTTACTTTTTTTTTTTTATAAAATCAAAGATGTCCATTAAATATGAGTACAAACTATATCAGCACCCCTCAGTTCAAGATATAAGCAAATTCTAACCAAGACAATAGAATTTCCCTCAAAAAAAAAACATGAGACTTAATGAACCAATCATTATAAAGAAGAGAGTTGTCATACCCCAAACTTGTAAAACCTAAACGGTTACAACATTAACCTAACTCATTGGTCCATGAAGATAATCACTAGTGCATGACTTGAAACTACTCACTAAGCAACTTAGAATTAACTCATCAGATATATTCATTTTTTAATTAACTGTCCATTGTATAATCAATGTAGAGAATCACTGTTTGCACAAGCTCATGAACACTGTCAAAATTTCAATAACTTGGACTGCAAATCAAAATTTTTATGGTTAATAACCACTAAAGATCAACATATACTGAAAAAGTTATGCATTTTTCTTATCCAGAGTTTTCAATTGAGATCCACAAATTCTGTTAATGGCTAAATCTCTTTTAGTTTATCTATATATATATATATTTTAAATTCAAAAATTGAATTTAAGTGCACATTTCTCTATGTGTATGCATATTTCTTCTATTAATATGTAAATGCTTATAAACAAACTGCAGTAAAACTCTAAGGTGCTTCTCATATTCCTCCAATTGTCAAAAAATATAATTATATACATAAATATCTAGTAATTCGTTGCTGTGTGTACATGGGAGAAAAATACCCTTATATCTAATCAGTTGGGGCTGCATATCATTTGTATGCAACTCAAAACACCATATCTGTTTAAACGGGAATAATCCTTACAGAAATTGATTGATTGTCTCCCATATTACTTTCTATTCCATGTGCATGCAATAACTGTTCAGAGTTCTATTGTCATGTATTTCATTTTATTATTTCATTGTTATAACAAATCATTGTAATCATTGTATGAAATTTAAAACCCGCAAGGGTCCATAATTGGATTAATAAAGTATTCTTATTCTTATTCTTATTCTTATACTATTTTAATAGAATATTGTTATTAAAAGAATTAATAAACGTTTAACTCAGCTAGTCTGCCTATAAGTTTATTCACTGGAAGTTTTGCAAGTTTCATGTAATATTGTAACGTTTGTGGGTCATCGTAAATTCCCCTTTTCTATTTTTAGATACTATATAACACTATAGTTGTCCGGTCACTTTTTCGCGGGGATCGTTTTTCTCGTGCTTGAGACTCAATGTCCCGACTTGGATATTTAAACCACGCTCTGCTACCAAATGCAACGTAATTGGGTGTTCGTGTGTATACGTGTTTTTCTTTCATAATCTGTCTCATGACATTATACCCTGCTAGCTCAGCCATTTACGTTACTGGTAGAGAGGGTTCGGCCTGTGCTTTCGCTCCAGGACTTCTGACAGCAAACTGACAATACAACGAAACAGTAAATTCAATAATGACAGGAATAAGAAACCTAGAAATGACCAGTGATGACGATTTGCCAAGCAATGTATTTGCTCATAGAACAAATGACAAAAATTCATAAAACATTTTCATATTTAATAGACAAAGACAACATAAATACATAAATCATATCGCGGTATCTCCAGGGCAAAAATATCAATTTAGAATTTCAATACACTTTCGAACTTCCCCTTTTTGGACAAACAATGCGGTGAAAAATACCCATACAAGTTAACCATTTCAAAGAAGCGTTTGGCCTTAGTGCTAAATTATCTAATTGAATAAAACAAAATGATACTAGAATTTTGAGGTGTCCGTTTACTTAAAATATTGAGAGCTGTACATTATCGTTTTTAACTAAAATATTTCCCATTCAATCAAGTTGTGACGTCAACCTTCCGAGACAAAATAAATATACCCACTTGTTCCCACCGACTTTGTTAGACTAGATCATGAATCTCATTATTCTATGACTAGGGAACAAAAATCGATCCAGTAAAAAAACCCATCGCATTTCCCGTTTAGTTTTCAATCCAACCAGAGCAATGTCTGAAAAACGTTTTTCAGTAAAATTGACCAGTTCAAGATCCAAAACCAAAACATGCGATAATACAAAATTCTATTTCAGAGTAATTAGGCACGAACAATCCCGTAGATTGCATTGACGACCGTTACTCCAAAATATCCCTCGGATTAACCATCTGTCTGAATATCGCTATCAAAATGAAACCCATCTCTTCATAAACCCGAAATAATAAAATATCTAGCTAGTGTACAATTCTCTCTATTTAATCTGGAACGGAAACGTAACATTTTAGAACTGTTTGACTATGAGATCGAAAAGAAATATATCAAATGTTAAATAATAAATATTTAAGTCAAACATCGAAATACAAGATAAATTGAAATTTAAAGTACAACTTACCAGTACGAAAGTTTTCCCCAATCTAAAGAAATACTGTCCTGACGAGGTTTAAATATCCAAGTCGGGACATTGAGTCTCAAGCACGAGAAAAACGATCCCCGCGAAAAAGTGACCGGACAACTATAGTTATATATAGTATCTAAAAATAGAAAAGGGGAATTTACGATGACCCACAAATGTTACAATATGAGGCAATCTGATTCTAAAAAAATCCATCTGTATCTGCAGAAATATTGCATACAAGTGTTATGTCATACCAAAAGATTACATCCCAGCTCCTTTGTTCTAACAGGGGTTATCTGAGCCGGATCTGAGCCGGATCACCCCAGTTTGAATTTCTTTATTGTACATGCTTTCCTTTGTTCTGTAACAATTTGGCGGGAATGTCAAATCCACTATCAAACTTAATTCTATAATTATATAGACATGACAGAGGCCATCTATCAAAATTGACGTAGAAAAAATCCAGTGTATATGGACTATATGCTGGGATTCCAGCTCATGCAAGACCTTTGGCATATCCCACTACATGGTACCAGGACGACTGGATATGAACTAACAGTTATTTAACATACTTAAGGAAGCAATATTTTTTTTAGTAAAATGGGTCGAGTTGGCAGACCTTTATTAGTAGGGGTTTAAAAAAATTTCGTTAAGAAGTGAGTTGTCAGACTGATTTGATTTGATTTCAATTTGATTTTACACTTTTTCAAAAGTGAGACGAGTCGGTAAACAATAATGGGGCGATTTTTTGTTTGTTTGTAAAGTGGCGATATAGTATGGGCTGATGGGCAAGTGGGTCAAGTTGACACTGTTTGATATTGCTACTCACGGGGGGGGGGGGGGGGGGGGGGGGTCTCAACATGGGATTTTGGGTACAGGTGTGCAGCTGGGATTTTAAAAACACCCCCCATTCATATATTGAATAATTGTGAAATCCCTACCTATACATATATTTCACAGTGAAATCATAACCCATTCATATATTTATGACCCATTGATATATCACAATCGGTCAATTACTACCTATTGATATATTTCCTCGGTAAAATTGCACCCCATTGATATATGGCACTGGCTACGGTTACATGGAAATGTAACAATAATAAAAATATTATTGTTACATTGGAGACTAATTGGCGGAATGCAAAGTTGGGTAAGGAACTGATTAATTACGAGTGTAACAATAATTCTTGAGGCTACGGTTATATTACGTTATTGTTACATGAAAAAACGGCTATGTACGATGGGACTAGTAATATGTACTAAATAATAAAAGTTGAAAACATTTATTTTATATTTACAATACATACAATTATTACATACACGTTTTTTATTTATTTTTATTTACAATGACAGTTTCTACATATCCACATTTTTTTTATAAAACCTCTCCAAACAATATTTGTATATAGGATATAGATTTAAAATAAGGGGGAAAAGTTACCTTTGGTTTAGGCTCCATCTGATTTTGAAACGAAATTACGTCCTCCATGAATACATGTATACAGATGTTCACAGTTAACAAACTTTGCTTTTGATATATCATATTTTTCAGAACTACGTTTGTATAGTTGTATGAAATGTGTGTCTTGTTATTAAATCAGTTTCGTTTCAAACCAATCTAAAGTTTTAAATGTTTCACCTAGAACTAAATTGGTAATAGGAATCTCTTCATCCTTTGTTCAAAGTATAATGACAGTTATGAGAGTAGGTGTGCAGTTAAATACTGAGAAAAGGACGCTTTTCTCAGCCTGACTCAGTTCCCAACAACAAACCATTGAACTATAATTTTTGCCTTTGACACTACTTATCTGAAGTAAAATTGAGAATGGAAATGGGGAATGGGTCAACTCAAAAGCGACAACAACCCGACTATAGAGCATTCAACAGCCGAAGGCACAATGCGTCTTCAATGTAGCGAGAACTGAACTCCCGCACCCGGAGACGTCCTTCGGCAAGCCCCTTAACAAATATGTATACCAGTTCAGTGATAATGGACGCTACACTAAACTCCGAATTATACAAAAGAAACTAAAATTAAAAATCATACAAGACTAACAAAGGCAAGAGACTCCTGATTTGGGACAGTATCAAAAAGAACATCAAAACCATTTAAACGTAAAACTATTCAAACACAATTTGTTGAATAATAATATTTATTATTTGTCATTATTACAAGTATTATTTGGTACCCATGAAAGAATTAAGCAACAAAACTATAGAAGATTTTAATGTAATAAATCCAGCGTATATTGCTGTTTTTCATGTAACAATAACGCAATGTAACCGTAGCCTCAATAATTATTGTTACATTCGTAATTAATCGGTTCCTTAACCAACTTTGCATTCCGCCAATTAGTCTCCAATGTAACAATAATATTTTTATTATTGTTACATTTCCATGTAACCGTAGCCAGTGCCTACTTTAATTCTGGAATACAAAAAGTATGATTAGAAAATCTTAAATGATCGTCGAACGATATAAAATATTTGAAGTTGCACATAAGAAATAGTGCTCAATAGAAACCACTTCGTTGTTTATTATCCCTTGTGCTTTTGTCTAAGATGTCATAGAACAATTGTATAAATATTTCATCACCGAAAATGTCAAATTACAAGTCGTTTACATTTCCCAAAAGGTGCAGGAATATTGTTTGACTAAATGAAGTGGTTTAACAATGCTTGTTTTTAGGACGAAAAAGAGTAGAAGTACTGTACATTATGATTGTTTATTTATAATGCCCTGCACTGGTCAAGACAAGTGACGATAGGGTTGCAGCTTCTCGTCAACCATAGCAGACTTTTTAGCTCACCTTTCCTAAAAGGAAATGTGAGCTTTTGCCATCACTTGGCGTCCGTCGTCGTCGTCGTCGTAAACTATTTCAAAGATCTTCTCCTCTGAAACTACTGAACCAATTCAAACCAAACTTCATCTGATTGATTCCTAGGGTATGTAGAATAAAGTTTGTGTTTTAATTCCTATTTCTTAAAAAAACATGGCCGACATGGCTAAAAATAGAACATAGGTGTAAAATGCAGTTTTTGGCTAATATCTCAAAAACTAAAGCATTTAGAGCAAATCTGACAGGGGTAAAAATGTTCAATAGGTTAAGGTCTATCATCCCTGAAATTTTCAGAAGAATCAAACAACCCATTGTTGGGTTGCTGCCACTTAATTGGTAATTTGAGGAAATTTTGCAGTTTTTGGTTATTATCTTGAATATTATTATAGATAAAGAGAAACTGTACACAGCAAAAATGTTCAAGTAAGATCTACAAATAAGTTCATATGACCAAAATTGTCAATTGACCCCTTAAGGAGTTATTGTATTTTAATGACAATTTTACACAATTTGTTCATCATATTTGCTAACTTTAAAAAATCTTCTCCTCTGAAACTACTGAACCAATTTCCACCAAACTTAAGCTGAATTATCATTAAGGTGTCTAGAATAAAGTTTGTGTTTTATTTTCTGTTTTGTCAAAAAATATGGTTGCGATAGCTAAAAATAGAGCATAGGGGTAAAATGCAGTTTTTGGGCTTATATCTCAAAAACTAAAGCTTTGATAGCAAATTTGACAGGTGTGAAAATGTTTATTATGTCAAGATCCATCAGCTGACACAGAAATTAACAACTATAAATTACTGTACAGCCTTCAACAATTAGCAAAGCATAATAACCAATTTGGCTGTTGACCCCTTAGAATATTGGCCTTTTAACTCAACTTTACACAATTAGTTCATCATGTTGTTTAACTTTTAAAATATTCTCCTCTGAAACTTATAAACCAATTTGAGCCAAACTAAGGCTAAAGGATCCATATTGTGTTTAGTATATATCTATTTTTAGCTCACCTGGCCCAAAGGGCCAAGTGAGCTTTTCTCATCACTTGGCGTCCGTCGTCCGTCGTCCGTCGTCGTCGTCGTCCGTCGTTAACTTTTATCTAGTTTAAAAATTGTGTCCGGTGACCCGGTCAACCATCCAAGATGGCAGCCATGGCTAAAAATAGAACATAGGGGTAACATGCAGTTTTTGGCTTATAACTCAGAAACCAAAGCATTTAAAGCAAATCTGACATGGGGGTTAAATTGTTTGTCAGGTCAAGATCTGTCTGCCCTGAAAATTTCAGATTAATCGGTCAACCCATTGTTGGGTTGCTGCCCCTGAATTGGTAATTTTATTATAAGGAAATTTTGCTGTTTTTGGTTATTATCTTGAATAACATTATAGATAGAGATAAACTGTAAACAGCAATAATGTTCAGCAAAATAAGATTTACAAATAAGTCTAGCTACCGAAATGGTCAGTTGACCCCTTTAGGAGTTATTGCCCTTTATAGTCAATTTTTAACCATTTTTTGTAAATCTGAGTAATCCTTTACAAAAATCTTCTACTCTGAAACTACTGGGCCAAATTAAACCACACTTAGCCACAATCATCATTGGGGTCTCTAGTTTGAAAATTGTGTCCAGTGACCCGGTCAACCAACCAAGATGGCCGCCATGGCTAAAAATAGATAAAAGGGGTAAATTGCAGTTTTTGGCTTATAACTAAAAAAATAAAGCATTTAGAGAAAATCTGAAATGGGGGTTTAATTGTTAATCAGATCAAGATCTATCTGCCCTGTAAATTTGAGATGAATCGAACAACCAGTTGTTGGGTTGCTGCCTCTGAATTGGTAATTTTAAGGAAATTTTGCTGATTTTGGTTATAATCTTGAATAATATTATAGATAGAGATTAACAGTGATCAGCAATAATGTTCAGCAAAGTAAGATTTACAAATAAGTCAACACGACCGATATGGTCAGTTGACCCCTTTAGGAGTTATTGCCCTTTACAGTAAATTTTTTACATTTTTCATAAATTTTTGTAGATTTTTAGAAAATATTTTCCACTGTAATTACTGGGCCAAGTTTATTATAGATACAGATAATTGTAGCAACAAGAATGTTCGGTAAAGTAAGATCATCAAAACACAATTTTGTTATGAATTTATCTGTGTCCATTGTTTAATATGCACATAGACCAAGGTGAGCGACACAGGCTCTTGAGAGCCTCTAGGTTTTTTTTTTTATCAATTTTGGAATCAAAAATAATTTTTTTAGGAAAAAAACATAATCCACCTTGAAGTTAAACGATCATTCCTTTTAAAAGCAACACGTTCAGGTTGATGCTAAATTTCGGTTCCCTTGTTAATACATGTATACTTACTATATTGGTTAACCTGAATCCGTTCGTCCACAGAACTGTAAATCATTTTCGTTGATTCTGCTCTGCATCAAATTTCATCATATTGATGTATCTTACAATGAAATAATTGATGAAAGTACTTATATGAGATAGCCACATAACAATAAGTTGACGCCACACAACAATAAGTTGACAAGAGAAGACTATAGCTATAACACTAAGGTGCCATTAAATAGAATGAAAACCGCTTTAACCTCTAGTAGGAAAGGCGTAGATAGTAATCGCCAAATGTTTTGAATATTTTTTCACGATATTATATACATTTCTAGTATAAAATCATCCAACAAACGTTTTTCCTCGCTTCGCTAGGCGCTTTATCTTCAATAGTTAGCCCCTTTTAAAAAAAAATCTTTGATCTATCCCTGAACAGTGAGAATTAATTGTCTTCCCTTTCTTTTTTACATTAGACCATACAGATTTACACCTTTGATATTAATGCGCCGGTTACCAAATTTGAAAACAAATCTACACAATGTAATAAAATGAGAAAAATTTGAGAATGGAAATGGGGAATGTGTCAAAGAGACAACAACCAGACCAAAGAGTAAAAAACAACCGAAGGCCACAAATAGGTCTTCAAGATAGCGAGAAAAT
Source organism: Mytilus galloprovincialis (assembly GCF_965363235.1). NCBI lineage: Eukaryota > Metazoa > Mollusca > Bivalvia > Mytilida > Mytilidae > Mytilus > Mytilus galloprovincialis. The sequence continues at coordinate 62,080,157 of NC_134850.1, read as the reverse complement.
TCCGCACCCAAAGGCATACTGCAACTGGCCCCAACCATAGGTCTGTTGTTCCTTAATCGAGGTTGATAAATTCAACTTGTCAAAGTAATGATAAAATATTAAACTAAAATATGAATATGTTTACCCTTCCGGAAAGAACCATATCTTATAGAAAAATTGACATGACCAAGCCACACATCCCCTTACCACTTCATCCCTGACATCCCCGAATAACAAAGAGGAATAGGCTAAAGGCCACCAAAAACTGAACAATAAGAATACGATTTTACACAAGGTCACTATCAATGAGATCACTAGGTCATATAACTGTCACTATAACAAATTTATTTACCATTTATATAATACAGTTTGACTAAAATTAATGTCCTTTCCTTCCAAATGGTCATCTAGTAGAGGTTTATCATAAGAAAGTAGTACAATTCCATTTATCAAAGTAGATTTATATAAAGAAAAATGTTGTCCGGGGAAGTAGATGAGTAAGAAGGAAACCATAGATGTACTACCCATGGGTATTACATTGTACATCTCTGAATATACTGACCAAATGGTCGAATTAAATATTGTTTTGGAACGCTTTAGCAAAGAAGTACTATTAATTGTTTTCAAGAAATAAAGCATGAAGCAATGATCAACTATATCAAATATATTTTAATAGAAACATTTACTAGAACAAATTTGATGATCATTTACAATTAAGTAACCAAGCCTTTGAGTATTGTTAAGTAGAATTGATATTCTAACCCCATAAAGACGAAAAGATTTCAATAAACACATGATTTTCTAGAGTCAACATGATGTAAATAATAGACAAGAAATATGTACAAATGAACTATATATAATAAAAGTATTTAAATAATTTTAGAACATTCACATATAGATTTAGGACAAAATCCTTTAGAACAATTTTCTAAACACCATCCAACCATTTTACGGTGAGATGCAAATTTTCCTGCTCCTTGACAGTGCATTTTTCGAATAGGTTTAGAAAGTGTTCTTTTTGAATTTGAACTTTGAATTTTATTCGGAACAACGTTCTTTTTATGCGAAAGTAGACGAAATAGTCTGTTTTTCGAATTTGGCACTACATTATGTTTCACAGTTTTTATTGAACCCTGATTAGGAGCACTAGTTTTAATAGTATGAATTTTAGAAGGCCTTGAATGTTTATATTTATGTGTGGCAATACTGTTTATTGCTTTGGTTTCGCACGTGCACATGACTTTCGGGCAGTTTCCCGCGTTACAATTTACACCACACCAACGATTTGTTCCTTCAACGTGTTCGAATTCTTTAGTTGCACGACATTTTGATTCGCTGGCTACAAAGCCTTTTGGTCCATCTGTATATTTTTTTATCACAGTAGGTGTCCGCCAATCCTCATCAACAACAATTTCGCTAAGCATCATGGGACCGTCTTCTTCCTCTCCGATATCAGCTTCAATAACCGTAGGTTTGGAAGAAGGCCAGTGATTGGACGGTCTTTTGTAGGTATGTTTCTGATTGGTGTCTAGTACTGAAAGCTGATTGGCTTTCCCAAGTTCAACAATGTCGTGTCCAATAGGATTCCATTGAACAAGAGCTACCCGGGATCCACGATTTGTCGAAATTATAGTTTGCAATAAAGTCCAAAGAACACTAGTTAATTTATCAAAAACCGGAGATGCCCCAGTTTTCTTACCAATAGTACTAATTAAATCAGAAGGATTTGAAAGCAGTTTGAAGTTTGATTTAAAGGCTTCATTGTGTCTGATGTTAACAGGTTTTCTCATTGTCAAACCTTTTCCCACAGTGTTTGTTGTTATAGTAACATCTGAACATCCATAGAATTCCTCCTGAGGACCATATCCTTTCCCACATTTTCCAGTCTTTTTATTGCAACCCCATCTGTTACCTAAAATATAGTAGTAATAATTTTACCTTATGTAATAAATCTGTATTTTGATTGGATGAGAGACGTGGTAAAATCGTATTATTCACCAACTTCTCTGTTATGAGATTTTCTTTTTTTTTTTGTCAGCTCTTGAAATTTGTACTTCTCAACCGGTATTTTTGGCAAATACTTCTTGTAAGCATGGCGTATTTGTATATTATATCATACAAAACCAAATAATTCTACAGTTAAAAATGTTCTTAATTTATGTAAACCACGGTAGCAATTCTTTCTTATGATTAGCAATTCTTTCTTATGATTGAAATTGTTTTTACAACTTTTTTGCAGAAAATTAGATTGATTTTTGCTGTTCTTTAATTTTTAAGTGAAAAGTTTGTCTACCTGTTCTGAGAATACTATCATCAATTAAACTGAGAGTTAAAATCTATATGAAAAAAGTGCAATTCCGCCAGATATTCATGTGTCCTTCCAAGGAACATCGTCCGTGGTTTTCCTATGTCCTATCATACCGGTATATGTTTTGCCATTTGTTGAATTAGGTTTGATTCCTTTTTGTTAAATGTTTTAAAAAACTGTTTAAGACACTAAACGATATGGAGCCTCACATAATGTAAAGATATCTTCCAATCATTGAAGACATAATATTACCTCATTTTTTGTATACTTCGTAGGTTTGTTGTCTTATTGACCTATACCCTGCAACATTTAATCGTGTGTTTAAGCAAAGAAAGACAATATTTGTTGATACAATTCCCTTCTATGTATTTGAATTTGGTTTCCAGAATATAGCTGTGATCATTCCCTTTAATGACACTTGATATGTTATGCTGTCGATTTGGTTGCATACATGTTTATAAGCAAATAAATCTAAAGCAAGAGAAATGCTCTGAGATGAAAATTGAAACATAGGAAAATATAAAAATCCGTTGAATAGCCCAGTAAGTCAATAGTTACGGTTACGACGAATAGTGCAGTTTGGCAGTCAAAAATGTAAGGTACACAACCAGAGAATTATCCTGTAAAGAATTTATGATACAATGATTTGGAATACTAGATATAGAAAGATAAGGTGTGAGTGCCAATGAGACAACTCTCCATCCAAATAACAATTTTAAAAAAGTAAATCATTATAGGTCAATGTACGGCCTTCAATACGGAGCCTTGGCCCACACCGAACAACAAGCTAAAAGGGGCCCAAAATTACTAGTGTAAAACCATTCAAACGGGGAAACCAACAGTCTAATCTATATAAAATTAAAAAAAATAAAAAAAAACGAGAAACGAGAAACACGTGTAAATTACATAAACAAACGACAACTACGTACTGTACATCAGATAGTCCAGTAAGTAATTTGGGGTACAAAAATATACCAGTGAGTAATTTTGAGTACACACATAGTCCCGTAATGTATGTAGGATACAGAGAATAGTCCAGTAAGTTCATCTTTGTTAGCCAAGGGTTACCGTATCCACTCTTGGCTAGCGAAGATATAGTAAATTATGTGGGGTACAAAAATAGACCAGTTAGTAATTTGGGGTACAAATCTATAGAATATTTTAGTTCTGAAGACATTTAGAGTTCAAATCTAGATGGTTTCAGTGTTTTTGTTGTTGATGTCTATATGTCAGTAAACCTTCATCTGGCGCAATGATTTTATTCTCAAAAATAAAACTTAAGCATCTATACATCCGTAATTAAAGTGTGCCAGACGTCAAACCGCAAACTTCGACAAAAGTGGTAGGCCTACTTAGTAGTCATAGTTTTATTTACCTTGACCTTGTGGTTTACTTGTAACTTTTATAGTTTGTAAAGTTCTGAATGAATAAGATTGCATTTAATAATAAAACCGAAAGGAGACAGAACACATATATTCACAAACATTAGAAAGTGTACATGTATGTTGACCTAATGTTGTTAACGTCTATACCATTTGGTCTGTGGTGGAGAGTTGTCTCATTGGCAACCATACCTCATTTTCTTCTTTTTATACGTACTATAAAATATGCACCAGGAGCTTGTTATGTAGTGGTTGCAGTTTGTTGTTTTTTGTCATATCTGTTTTTCTTGCATTGTTTTGTACATAAATCATTTCGTTAGTTTTCTCGTTTACATTTGATAACATTAGTCATTTTAGGGCCTTTTATAGCTGACTATATGGTATTGGTTTTGCTCATTGTTAGCGGCAATAGGGTGAACTATAGTAGTTTTAAATTCTATGTCATTTGGTCAATGGTGGAGAGCTGTCTTGTTGGTAATCATAACACATCTCATTGTTATATGATCATAAAAAAAAATTGGTCTCTTGTGGAAGTTGTTCTCCCAAATATCATACCACATCATTGTTATATAATCATAGAGAGGAAATACTTACCGGTTCTATAACGCCATTGCATGACACACTGTGAGCACACCAATCCCTTAGGAAGTTTGCCTTTAAAAACGACTATACCATTCTGATGACCACCTACATGATACCGACCATCTTTTGACCCAACAACAAATATAGGATATCTATTCAAACATTTTTGTGTTATCTGTTTTGTGACGTCATTATTTGGACAAATTCGGAATTCAAAATATCCAACATGATTGGCCGTAATGTCGACTGCTAAATCAATAATTTGGCCACTTTTATATTGTCGTGTGATTACTCCGGCGGCATATTTTCCACCTGCTTCGTTTGGTCTCGGACTTGTTTGATATGGATCCCCACACACGCCACAACGACCGCCATATTTTATCCAATGATTCTGAAAATGGAAAAATATATATAACTAAAATACGAAAAGTCTCAATAACAATTGTTTGTTAATTTACGTCCTTCTACGAATACCATCGGCGGATCCAGGCTTGGGACATCCTTTAAATTGAAATAAACTTCGATGTTGTTCAAAAATAAGATGTTAAAGTATGCCCTCCTAAAACAAAATCATAGATAAGGGACCATAGAAGTACATATATTAGGACAACATCTTGCATGGATTTAGACCTACTATTGCATTGATTAAGACCTAATATTGCGTTGTTATAGCTGACTATGCGGTATGGGCTTTGCTCGTTGTTGAAGGCGGTACGGTGACCTATAGTTGTTAATTTCGGTGTTATTTTGCTCTCTTGTGGACAGTTGTCTCATTGGCAATCATACCACATCTTCTTTTTTATATATAATACTGTATGCATATTCTAGACGATGTACTTTTTTCATGAATCACATTTGAATTCATTACTTTTAACTTTTGTTTTAAGGTAGAGGGCAGACAAATCATGATATAACACAACACAGTTTGTCGATTTAGTATCTTTCGTCTAGTATCTTTTATGCATTCACATACTGGATGGGGTTTACAGATAAGACCATAATGTCGTTATGGCCAATACTGCAGAAAACTGGTAAAAAAAAATAGAGAATAGCGGGATACCAATATATAAAGAAGAGAGTAAAATAAAATTGTATTATTTTTTTTATAACAGATAAAAAAGCTTAAAAACAAAGAGTACAGATTTGAAGAACCCCCTACATGTATCCCTAATGAGAGTAAGAGACGGATCCAGCCATTTTTACGAGGGTCAAACCCAGAATCGCGTTTCGTCTTCAGAAGTCTCATTGTAGTTGAAGTTAAAAGTTGAAGTTAAGAATGGGATAGAAACTAACTTATCTTGTTTATTTATGTTCTTCAATGAAATTTGTTTTTCAATTAGAGCACATGAAATTACTTTTATTATTGACGGAATTTTGCAACAGATTTGACTTTGATGAACAAAGTGTCCCAGTTGAATATAAAAAAAAGAAGATGTGGTATGATTGCCCATTAGACGTCTCTCCACAAGAGACCAAATGACATAGAAATTGTACATTATAATTCATTATCAGCCTTCAATAATGAGCAAAGCCAATGAAGCTTGTTACTGTGTATTCATATTTGACTTACCTGAAATCCCCCACAGTTTAATTCATTATCATTTGGATTAACAATTGTTTTAAATCCTCGTCTCCACATAGTCGATCTGGCCGGAGGTTCCCATAGTTTTCCATGTCCAATAACGTTTCCAACACAAAATATCCATATGAAAATAATTTCTTTCATATTTCTATGCCTTTGAAATGAAAACAGGTTTCATATTTTGGGAAATTCACGAATCATCTGAATTCATGGAATTTGTCTATACATCTTTCTGTATGAAACCCATTACTGGTTATGTCTGTAAATTAAGATATTATAAGAGAGTTATTATTGTAAAATCTAAACAATCGGATAGTCGGTCTGAAAGAAAATGAAAAACTTTTTTTCTGGATATATTTTAATCAATAACAGCTAATTAAATGTATATAAAGCTAAGTTTTAACATTAATGTATTGAGTACGATATATGCACTTACAGTGTTAATTTTTGCCCTTAAGATGTAAATAATTGTAGAAAAGTATCAACCAAATAAATGACTATCACAAAAGGTAATTATGTTTACACAAAATGTGTTTTAAGGCAATAAAGATGTATCTGGTATTGGTCAACGGACATTAGTCCATCAACTTATTTTACATGTTTACGCCTACATTAATAGATATATTATCTCAAGATTGTGTCCATTAATAGATTGATTTACTGTTAGTGGCTGAAAACCATGCCAATACACAAGTATAATGCATAATTGAAAAATAAAACAACAGACGTAGAGTTGTCTCATTTGCACTCATACCACATTTTCTTTTGTCTTATTACTGCATCCCATTTAAATTCATGTGTTATTTCTATTAATAAATTAATAATCAATAAAAGATCTTACTTGTGGAACTTGCAAGCTGCAGTATGTTGGTGAAACAGAAACTAAATTCAACATCAGACTTAACAATCACCGGTCGTTCTATACAAAAGGAAGAAACTGTCCAATTACGAGACACCTCTTAAGAACAGGACATACTTTTGATAATATCACCTTTCAAATAATTGAGGTAAACCAAAATTGGGACACCGAAAGAAGAAAACAGAGAGAAAGGTTCTGGATGCATCAGTTACGTACTCTTGAACCTGATAGACTTAATGAGAGAGATGAAAAACAGTTCTACCCAAAACCAAAGGAATAAATCATGAACTTCATTCTATTTAACGAAAACAACTATTTGTTTAGATTTAAAAATTGGTATGTACAATAAACGGCAAAAATATATTTTATATAGACCATCAATCAATATGTTAAACTTTTGTGTAGCTCAAGCTACAAAGATATTTTTTGTCATGCATACGATTTCACCTAGATAGATACACACGCCCGATGAAGCTAATTTGTTTAGCGAAATATTGCGTGAATAAAATATAAAATATGACAACTAATTTTATAACACTCATTAGTGTGTCTTAGACACTTATATAAAAAAAAAGATATATAATTTTTTTTTGGTTCAATCATTAATGAAAGTGTAATAGTGAAATAATCTTTTAGAAAACAGTTTAGATTTTTTCCCCGTAATTTCCTGTATTAATACTGTAGACCATATACTTTTGCAAAGTCATCTTCTCTGATCTTGACATATATCAGTGTATATTTGAATATTTCCAATAACAATAAAATTGATATGACTGGTCAACAAAAATGTGATAAGAAATTCAAGGTGGCGGGAAATTCATTGTATATACATACATTGTACTTAACAATTATTTTTAGTCATCAAAGTGAACTTATTGTAATACATTTAGTATTTAACCGAATTTCAAGGAAAATTCAAATTGGAAAGTTTATTATCAAATAGCAATAGCAAAAGCTCAACCATATCTATCAGAGACATATTAGACGAATGGACAAGTTAAAATGTACCATGGCCACTAGCCATGACCAAATTGGAAACCATGTACATTTTTTGCAACTATTTTGATAAAAAAAAATTATAGGGAAAACATAAAATAATATCTCATCGGCGAACTATTTCGACACACCAAATGTTCTTCGTCAGTGTCAATTTTCTTCCTCTCTCAAAATGTGTGTATATATATATATATTCCTTCTACAAGCAACACCATTTTATTATTGTATTAATTAGTTACTTGTCCACAGTATTAAATAGTAAAAAATGAACCACAAGTGACAAGTGTTTGTTTGTAATTGATAATGTCATTGACATTTGACACGTAAGTCACCTTAAAAGGAAACAAGAAACCATAGCTTATGTTCTATAGGATTTGACATAACTGTTCTATACGGTTATATAAATTTAAGGAATTTTTGGTCCTCAATGCTATTCAACTTCGTACTTTTAATGGCCTTTTTAACATTTTTTTATTCGAGCGTCACTGATGAGTCTTTAAAGTTTGTAGACGAAACGCGCGTCTGACGCAAATACAAAATTGTAATCCTGGAATATGTGATAAGTTAATTTATACATGTATTATTATAGTTTGATTTAAAGACTAATTACAGTAAAGTTAAGTTGTGTCCCTCCCTTGACATTTCTGTTGCTGATTCAATAAGTTGTTGTTGGTTTTTTTTATTTGAATCGTTTCACACTTACATGGTTCTACTACGGGTGTACATTCCTACCTTGAATACAAACTAAGCGTCTGGCAAGGTCAACAGGGACGTTTATAGCTATCTATACGGTATTGGTTTGCTCTCTGTTGAAGATCATACGGCGACCTATAGTTATCTACGTTATTTGAATTCTGGTGGATAGCTATCTTAACTTTACAATAAATAAAGATTTATACACTGAGTTGTTTCTTTTTTTGCATTTATTTAAATCAATTGAATTTGAATGTCAGAACACGAGGGAATACAATTCTGAAAATCTACTTTCGAAAGCATTGCTAATTACGGGGTTCTTAATATTTGTAAGCATTTATACATTTAGGGCTTCAAGGTGTATATCTTGATCACGTTTTATATTGATTTATTAATTTGTGTCTAGAGCCACTTTTTAAAAGCACTATTGTGTTGATTCGTAGCTGTCAGATTTTATTGACGGAAGGAGCCGGATTGCACGAAGAGACACATCGACCTTCCGTATAGGAAAACGGACATTTCTAGTCAACGAATATGGCAGTCGAACGCACATGCCACATACGGGTCCGTACTGGACTCAAACAGTTACCGGTACCTCATGAACTTTTTACAGACTAGTAGTAACACGCGTTTTAGTTAACCTAGGTATACCTAGAAAAGTCGTGTTTTGTAGTAAAACTATCTATTTTTGTTGTTTTGTCATAAAATAATTCTAATTTACCGTATTTGGCATTTGTATATTAACATTGTTGACAACCGTTTGTTGACAGGCTTAACATAATGACTAATGATTAAAAACTGATAAGAACAGTAGGCTTATTACTATAGCTATCAAACTATTTTTGGTCTATAATGTATTTATGACGATATGACCTAGAACAAAACGCAACGAGAAAAAAAAAATGCTGATGTAAAACTTTTCAAAGAGAGTAAAAGCTTTTTTTTTTAATGTTTTTTCTTCTAAAACATGTTTAACTCTTTACCGTTATTCACAAAAATAGAAAAAATTAGGCATAATGACCGAATCGAAATAAAATATTCTTTTGTGTGGAGCAGACGGTATTTAGAATATGTTTAAAAGAAAAATCTGCCTAAATCATAGATGGAATTGAATTTTTCGATTTAAGCTGCAAGATACTAGTACTTTTTTCTTTATTATGTAAGCCAGCTAAAAGAAGACGTGATAAGTTGTATCATTCAAAGTTTTAAATCATTCCAAGTTTAGAAAAAAATTGAAACAAATTTAATGGAAGTTATCATTAACGTTATTTTCATGATTTTACTCCTTAAAAATGGAATTTGGATTTTGAATTATAAGGACTGACGGCAATATTTTTTTCTGTCAAATCGAAATAACCTTAAAAATGTGATGCACACTTTTTTAATAACCCGCTATACGGATTATTCAGTGTACACAATACATGTACATACAGTCATTCCATAAATTAATAGAATTGGGGAAATGTCTTACCTTCTAACGACGATGAACTCAAAATCAGTACTAAAAAAGTTACAAAAATTAATATTGAAAATTAGCCTAAATATGTAAATAACGACAGAAAAATCATTGTTATAGCAATTCTTTAATAAATTCAGAAATTTGAATATTTTTTTTACGTCTTTGAATATTTTTTACCCATTTCCTTAAAAACTATCCAACGAAAAGTCAAGTTTTGAAAAAAGTTAATAATTGGTGTCAATTATGTAAATTTCATGTTGACTTTTACGATTAACCTTATGCATTTTTATATTGATGGAATGTAGTTTACTAAATGATTGACAATAAATAAAGCGTAGATAAATAAATTTGACATAAAATAAATTATTAATCAAGTGAATCCAGTCATGATGAAGTTTATTGTCCTAAATGTGGTAAGAAGATACAAAAGATTTTTAGTGCGTTTCGTCTTTTCACTGAAAACAGACATTTATCAGAAATCTTTACCTTTTATTTTGTATTCTATGTAGGTTTCGGAAGTAAGTTGAATAGGTGAGCTGCATGTGAGATAAGAGTGAGGTGCCTGATAGTATAAGGACTTGATGTTTTTGATATATTGAAGATCTAAATTGATGCAGATTATAGATATATATGTGCAAGATAATTTTATCAAGAGAAAAAGTACATAAGACTACTAATATAAAGGTTCCTGGTTCGATTCCCGTTCCGGGATGAAAATTTCAGGGACTCAATTTTCGACTCTCCCTTGACACCATTTTCGAGTATGGTCTTGAGGAAACGACAATAGTCTGTTGGAAGGGGTCGGTAAATAGCTGACCCGTGTTAAGAGAGAGCCATATCTCTTGCACGTAAAAGACACCCTTGTAGATTTCAAAAAAGGGTAGGCTTATGCCGCTACAAGGCAGCACTCGCATCCGCAAAGTTGATACGGATTAATATAAGTTAATATAAAGCTTGTTTCCCAATCCACTTTAAATAAATATGTTTAAACTAAAAGATTGTTATAATAATTCAAAGAAAAAGAAAATACAACATCCCAAACTAAGGCCTTTCTAACTCAGGAAAAGACAACCTTGGCTGTAGTTGGCAAAATTTTTAGTAATTTTTTGGTTCTAAAGGCTCTTCAACTTCATATTTTATTTGGCCTTTTCAAATTTATTAGATTCTAGTTTAGTTTAAACATATTTTATTTGCTGAATTAAAGCAAAATGGATTTGACACAAGTAAATCATACTTATGAAGTCTTCTCCATAATACAATATAAAGTTACAATAATAGTATAATATAATGGACATGTATATAAAACAAACAGTTTATTCAATATAATACTAGCTTTCATATGTGAACAAAGAGGAAAGTAAAAAGAGAAAAAGAAAGTTTGAAAAGTCGTATAATTCTGTGACGACGACTTGTGAATTGATGACAACGATGACGTTCCGTGTCAGTAATAATAACGCTCTATCAAGGCATAAGAAATCTGTTTAACCTTTTTATGAAATTTTGAACATGTTTGAAAATTGGAATATTTTATTCGTTCGAAAGTTCCAAGTGTTCGCAAATTAATAGTTTTGTATCTAAAACAAATTTTTCAGATAGCCAGTTAAGGTTATGGAATAAGGTTTTTCTACACAATGTGTATTTTGGGCAAACGAAGAAGTGATGGTAGACATCCTCAATATCGGACCCACAATGGCGAGAAGGATCATCTATAATATTAGATCTAAATAGGTCATTGTTTAAGAATGAAGCGGAACATCGCAATTGCGTTAAGATAATATTTAATTTCCTTGGGCCGTACAAATAAAACGTTTCAATTTTACATAATAGACTATCGTTTTTTAATTCTTTCTTAAATTTAGAAATAGAGTCGACACTGCGAATTTTTGGATCAAGTTTATTCCATTCACGTATAATCGAGGGAATAATTTAAACGATTCAGTAGTAAGGGAAAGTCTGCAAAATGGAACAATAATATCATGACCATTTCGCAACGGGTAGTTGGTTGTATTTTGTACACAAGGAGGTACAAGATTACATAGATATTCTGGTGCATGCTTTTGGTTCATGTGATAAAACATTTGTAATTTTCTTCTCCTTCTTCTTCCAAAAAGAGATTCCCAGCCAACCTCAGAATATAAAGTTTCAGTTTTTGTAATTATTGGTGATCTGTTACTATTCTTGCGGCCTCTAATTGCAAATTTTCTAATTTATGTGAGTAGTCTATTCCACAATTATCCCACATTTCCGTGGCATATTCAAAAATGGGTCGAATAAAAACTAAGTATAGTTTTTCTAAATTATTTCGAGACAATCGGTATTTGAGTTTACGTAAAACATTTAAGTGTTTCTTTACACTTAGAATTATACTTTCAATATGATTGTTCCATTTTGCGTCACTACTGAAATTAACTCCCAGGTGCTTATGAGATTTACTTACAGGTATATTTCACCATTTAAGGTAAAGCTAAGGTCTGGAGTCTCAATATTTGAAAAAATCATAATTTCGGTTTTATCTGGGTTAAATGACATAAGCCATTTAGAAGACCAAACATCCAGCTCTTTCAAGTCGCGGTCGATAACAGATTTAATCTGTTCTCCGTCGTTACCAGAATAATTGAATGATGTGTCGTCAGCAAATAGCCGACACAGTGAAGTAAGCTTATCAGCAATATCATTAATATATAAGATAAAGAGAAGAGGACCCAGAACCGATCCCTGGGGAACACCAGCTGAGACATGACAGAAGGAAGAAGACGAGTTATTTAATACTACTCTCTGTTGTCTGTCGTGTAGATAATCCTGAAACCAATTCAATACGTTTCCGTCAACACCATAAGCTTTTATTTTACATATAAGACCCCTATGCCAAACTGTGTCGAAAACTTTAGAGATGTCACAGAATATAAAACAGTTTATATCTTTTTTTTCAAGGAGTTTAATATGCAATTATATATTTCTAAGAGTTGATGCTACTGATTCATATGTGATTTATCACCTGTTTATAGATTTATTTTACTATTTCAATTTTCATATATTGAAATTTTAGTCCAACATAACGACCATATGTCTTTCTGTAAACGAGTTTTGATTCAGATGCATTATCATTCTGGGTATATACAACCAGAATAATGGCTTTCGAGCTTAATTCATTGTTCGACCAATAAAAAAAAAACGGATGAAAAACATTGTTTCAGAAAGGAAGATATGTTTAAACTTTTTTCGGGGGAAGGTGATTTTTTTTCTAAAATGGGAGGTGTACGTCCTCCACGCCCCACCTAAAACCGCCACTGATAATCATCTTATACAAATAGCCATTGTACTGAACCTTAATGAAGTAAATACACGCACTATATGTAGAGTTGAACCACATCCTCTTATTACTAAAGAGTATATATGTTTTTTTTCCATATGATGAAGACGTTTTTTGTAACTCAATATTGAATCTCTACACCCCCTTTTATTTCCAAAGGAAATAAGTTATCAAAGGTACCATGATTATAATTTGATACGCCGTCTATATAAGACTCATCAGTATAAATAACATACTTAAACCATGAGATTTTCTAAAACTTGAAATCACACAATTTATATATATTCAAAACACACATCACAAGAGATGATTGACTGGTGCCTTACCACAAAAAAATCTATGCATCCTTGAATCAGGGTATGTCAGTTTTGTATAATAATTATAAATCTGTTTAGTACTGTTGTATATGGTATTTTTCTTAAAGTTCTAGAAAATTGTTTAACGATTGGGACTTTTTATCCTTATTTCATCATTTACTTACATTTTAGATAAATCCAACATAAAATGAAAAATCACCAAAACCCAACGTGGTCACAAGAGACGTTCTGTCTAAAATCCTGACCATACATATATCGGACACAGCTCTATGTCATGTTATATTCGCACGGATCGTTGAATTCCATGCTTGTCAGATGTCTCTGTTTTATGTGATTTTCTTCATTTTTTTCCTAATAATAATGACAGAATGAAATTGACCTGATATGTAAATATATAAATAACATTTGATGTGTTGTATCTGTTCATTTTGTAAAGCTACACTGAAATAATTTCCATTTCATAAAAAATATGAATATACTTAATGATATACCTTGCTTTACTTTACATGTATGGCTTGTCAATTTACATTTATTAAAAACCTTCAACCTTGTTTTAAAACAATTAACCTCAATAGAATGAAATAATTTTTGTTTAATAAAAAAATATGAATATAATTTATGTTATACGTTTCTTTACTTTACATATGTGTCTTGTGTCAATTTACATTTATTAAAAATGTCCATTCTTGTTTTAAAACAATTAACCTCAATAGAATAGACATTAAAACAGTTTGATGATTAATTTTAATTACATGTACAAGTCAACAATGCTTTACCCATGTTTAAAGCTCATAAATCAAATTCAAATATACAAGATACATCCTCGTCCTGTTGTTTCTGATGGATAGTTGTCCCTTGCTCATTGGTAATCATACCACATCTTCTTAGTTTTATTCAAGCGAAAGATAAAAACCTAAGGAAATGAATGCCCTCCACTGAACATGTTACGATACCTTGATCATTGAATGTTTAAATCAAGATTCGAAAAATGCCACGGCAGCAAAGAGGACACAAAAACACTTGCGATCAAAACACTTTCCTGCATTTACAAACATAAAGAACGCTCAAACCCACAAAATTAGAAAGTCAAGGATGATAAGATACATAAAAAGCATGCAAAACTATCTGAACAAAATGGATCTTTAAGTTTAGCCTAATTTATCAAACGTCATTGGCAACTTTGTCTGAGTGAGGGGGTAAATACCCGATAATTTCATAACTCAAATATTTCAATCCCTCAGACTCTCTCCGTGTCGGATTTTCTTCCACACGAGGTTATGCGGCTATCGTAGAGCATGGCCATTGAAAAATTTCAACAATGCACTGACTCCTTAGTTGATCATACCCTCAAGGACTAACACTGAGTTCATCCGTAGCCGTATCGAGAAACAAATGATCGATAGTCAAATATATTCCGGAAATGAGCTTGGGGTTGATGCCTAAAATCAATTTTATAATAATAAGCATTCATTTTATTAAAGTGTCACATACTTGTCTACAGATTTTTATACAAATTATATAATATGCATTGCACAATGATAAAATAAGGCAGATAACCAGCCTCAATAGGCTTATGAGACACTATATATATACAAATAAACTGATCATAGATACCAGGACTAAATTTTATATATACGCCAGACGCGCGTTTCGTCTACAAAAGACTCATCAGTGACGCTCAAATCCAAAAAAGTTTAAAAATTCCAAATAAAGTACAAAGTTGAAGAGCATTGAGATCCAAAATTCCTAAAAGTGTTGCCAAATACAGCTAAGGTATTCTATGCCTGAATTAGAAAAGCCATAGTATTTAAAAAAAAAAATCAAAATTTTGTAAACAGTTAATTTATAAATATAACAATATCAATGATAATTCATGTCAGCACAAAAAAAGTGCTGACTACTGGGCTTGTGATACCCTCGGGACAATAAATATCTACCAGCAGTGGAATCGACCCAGTGGTTGTAAATAAACTGATCTAAATTTTATATATACGCCAGACGCGCGTTTCGTCTACAAAAGACTCATCAGTGACGTTCGAATCCAAAAAAAGTTTAAAAAAGCCAAATAACGTACAAAGTTGAAGAGCATTGAGATACAAAAATCCTAAAAGTGTTGCCAAATACAGCTAAGGTAATCTATGCCTGAGGTAGAAAAGCCATAGTATTTCCAAAAACTCAAAATTTTGTAAACAGTTAGTTTATAAATATAACAATATCAATGATAATTCATGTCAGCACAAAAAAGTGGTGACTACTGGGCTTGTGATACCCTATGAGAAATAAATCTCCACCAGCAGTGGCATCGACCCAGTGGTTGTAAATAAACTCATCATAGAAACCAGGACTAAATTTTATATATACGCCAGACGCGCGTTTCGTCTACAAAAGACTCATCAATGACGCTCGAATCCAAAAAAGTTTAAAAAAGCCAAATAAAGTACAAAGTTAAAGAGCATCGAGATCTAAAATTCCTAAAAGTGTTGCCAAATACAGCTAAGGTAATCTATACCTGAGGTAGAAAAGCCATAGTATTTCAAAAAATTCAAAATGTTGTAAAGAGTTAATTTATAAATTTAACAATATCAATGATAATTCATGTCAGCACAAACAAAGTGCTACCTACTGGGCTTGTGATACCCTCTGGGAAATAAATCTCCACCAGCAGTGGTATCGACCCAGTGGTTGTAAATAAACTGATCATAGATACCAGGACTAAATTTTATATATACGCCAGACGCGCGTTTCGTCTACAAAAGACTCATCCGTGACGCTCAAATCCAAAAAAGTTTTAAAAAAGCCACATAAAGTTCAAAGTTGAAGAGCATTGAGATCCAAAATGCCTTGCCAAATACAGCTAAGGTAATCTATGCCTAAGGTAGAAAAGCCATAGTATTTAAAAAAAATCAAAATTTGTAAACAGTTAATTTATAAAGATAACAATATTAATGATAATTCATGTCTGCACAAAAAAGTGCTTACTACTGGGCTTGTGATACCCTCGGAGAAATAAATCTCCACCAACAGTGGCATCGACCCAGTGGTTGTAAATAAACTGATCATAGATACCAGGACTAAATTTTATATATACGCCAGACGCACGTTACGTCTACAAAAGACTCATCAGTGACGCTCGAATCCAGAAAAGTTTAAAAAAGCCAAATAAAGTACAAAGTTGAAGAGCACTGCGATCCAAAATTCCAAATATATATCTATTTAACAAATACAAATTGAAAAACATAATAAAATGTTAAAAATGTTTAAAATTATCCAATTCATTATTTATAAAGTTATTTACCATAACACTTATTTTAATGTTAATAGTTTACAGGAAATATTTCTGATGTAAAAACGAAATTGAAGATGAGAAACATGTAGTTTCATTGTGTCCTTTATATGCAGACCTTCGAAATATATTGTATAATGAAGCAGTAAAACATAACGATGAATTTTATAACTTGTCTATTGACGAAAAAATTATATTAGTATTCAGTAATGAAGAACTATGTCAGGTAGTTGCTAAAAACTGCTTTACAATTTTATGTAGAAGAACAATTTTTTATTTGTATATAGCTGATTATGTATTTAAAATCTTACATATATGTAGTTTTAAAATTATGTAAAATATTGTATATAATAGTAATCCTTTAGAATTAGTCTCTCATAGTTCTTAATAGAATGGCACTTGTATAAGTTTTAGTATTTCTAAGCTAATGATAATTTACTGTTAGTTTTGATATACAATATGTTTTATATATGTTATCCAATATTTCATGTTATACGCAATGTTTTATATGTATATTGGAATGTATAATGTTATACAAGTGGTGAGACTTTAATAAAATATTGAATTTGTATGATCTTTCATTTTCAAGACTGGCACTGGCGATGAAGGTAATATGTCTGAAAATGAAGACGCTGTTATGCGGCAAACACAACGACACACAAAGATATTATGTATCACCAGATTAGAAAAAGAGGTAGCGAAAACATTCAGGGTAAAATTGAAAAGGAAACAGTAGAAATAGGAAAAGAAAAACTACACATCAAGCGAAGACATTTTTTGCTGTTAGTACTTCTTAAAATAAACTGTGTATACCAATAATAACTAATAGAATAGAAACTATTTCTTCAATATTTTTGTTTTATATTGGAGAAATATAATGTTTTCATAGTCAAGGAAAAAAATTTAAAAAATGAGATACGTCCCTCTACTATGACGGTATTTTTAGTGTTATTTTTAAATAGATATTGGCGATTAGCCACAAAATTTAGGATTGTGATGTCCGGTTTTTTTTAATGAACTAACTTTTAAATCAAGAAGTCTCTGGATGAGAGTTGTCTCGTGAATAACCATACCTTTTTTTCTTACTCTACCTGTAAAGCTTTTATAACAGATTTTTTTAAATATCAAAATAACAGTGGTATGACTCATGCTTATTTCTACGTATTGAATACGTGGTGGTGACGTTTTAATTTACGAACACATATATATATATATATATATATAAGTCTGAAAATTACACCAAACAGTGTTAGAGTTAGATTTTATACTGACAAATTTTTGTCCGTCCCTCAGCGGGATTCGAACTCACACCTTTGATACACTACAGCACCAATCGCTTAGCCTCATGTCCAGCGCTCTAGACCACTCGACCACATCCGCTATATAAAAAATATAACTTCAATAGTCGTAGTGTTACCTTGTCACGGAAGGTGAATCTAGAGATAGACATGAGACACGTGTTTTTTAAGCGTGTGTAGATGTTATATTATTATTTTCATACACAATGTATTTATTATTTGTCAGCAATCTAACTCAACAATTTTTATATATCATATAGGATCATGATTCATTTCATTATACAGTCACTAGAAATAAGTATATTTTACAAACAAGTCTAAACAAGTGACAAACCATACAATATACATGTCCACTGGATCTAAGAGTGATATAGATACAAGGTTAATGCAAATATTTATATAAGTCTGAAAATTACACCAAACAGTGTTAGAGTTAGATTTTATACTGACAAATTTTTGTCCGTCCCTCAGCGGGATTCGAACTCACACCTTTGATACACTACAGCACCAATCGCTTAGCCTCATGTCCAGCGCTCTAGACCACTCGACCACATCCGCTATATAAAAAATATAACTTCAATAGTCGTAGTGTTACCTTGTCACGGAAGGTGAATCTAGAGATAGACATGAGACACGTGTTTTTTAAGCGTGTGTAGATGTTATATTATTATTTTCATACACAATGTATTTGAACCAGCTATTGGACCCAAAAAATGGCTGCGTATATTTGATATAGATGATGTGTTATATCAAAACTATCTATATAAATTTTTATTCAGATATTTAAAAGAAAATAAACTTAGAATTTTTAGATGGAAATTACTACAACATATTCTACCTACAAAGAAACTTTTATGCAGGTGGAAAATTGTAAACAATAGTTCTTGTAATTTTTGTACACAAGAAGAAGATTGTGATCACTTCTTTATACTGTGTCCGTATTTAAAACTTTTTTGGAATAAAATAAATGAAGTTTTAAAGAACAGTAAAATAACTTTTAAGATAAAACTAAGACACTTAGTATTTGGATATAAAACTTCTCAGGAAGAATATTTTGACTTAAACTATTTTTTAACAATTGTGGGTTTTTCAATTTACAAAGCCTACTACATATCTGATCAAAAGAAAAAAAATGTCAACGTTTTCTCAATTTTTCTCAATGAGTTCAATAGAGGAGTATGTTTGAAAATTAAAAGTAATGTTTTAGCAACTATTAGAAAACATATGAATAGCCACATTAAGTGATATTATTTAATATATATATATGATGTAAAAAATGTAATATGTATTTTACAACTAATCACTACTCTGAGTGATTAGTGGATTGTAACAGGGAACATCAGGAGGAGCTTGGACTCCTGAATGATATTGTAACAAGCCAATATTTGAAATAAATATTTATTTATGTTGTTAAAAAAAAAAAAGAATTGTACTTAAATAAGCAACTTTTTTTCCTCATAAGAATTAATCCTGCGCCTGCCATTTTGACTAGGATTTTAAGTTTTTCTATCAATGCTATGTGGATCTTTACTGGCATTCCGGTTTCCACCACGACAAAAACTGACCTGCACGAAATAGCACATTAGTGCTGAAAGTGGCGTTGAACACAAAACATTCAATCCCTCCTATAAAATTTGTAGCTAATACAATGCAGGATCATACGTCATATTTATCGATGACTGTTCAAGACAGATTACATTTACACCCCCTTTCTAGTATGTCATATTAAAACATAGATATATTATTAGTTATGACTAACGTTTTAATTTTATTTTTTTATTATAGTGTCTCCGTATTGTACAGATGGACATCCGAAAGGTTCGAATATTTACAATAGATATTCAATGTCTGGAGTAACCAAGGTCTAGTATCCAGTATCTTCTTTGTTAGTTTACAATTTATACAAATTTCAACATTCAGCTGTCAATTTGGATGACTGAGTCTTTTTGTTACGAAGTTACGAGCGTCTCGCTTCAAAGGTTGTTAAACCTGATATCTATGTTTATAATTCAAAGTAATTGATTAATTTTTATTTTTATTATTGAAATTTGAACACTTAGAGGGCAATTGGCTGTCAGATTCATGCTCACCGATTTGACTCAAATTCTCATATGTAATATATAACATACGTATATCCAAATTATTAAAAGTCTTAAATTAACAATTCACAAGGCAAGAGCTCGATAATTTGTATCATAGTTTCGTTTGTTTTTCAGTCTAGACGCCGTCTAATTAAATATCGAGTTTACGCAGGAAGACTGTCGAAGGTCTTTTCGATATAAACATAAATATAGATATACACAGATAGTGAACGCATGCAATAAGATTTTTATAAGACTGTTTGATTTTATTGCAGGTTAAAAATATATGTTAATCATCGTTTTTACCTGTATAAGAATGAGTTTTTGAGAATCGAAATGATTTACCCTTGTAACACTTTCAATGTTAACTTAGTTTCCTTTTAATAACTGAACACGCATAATTCATGAGTAATCCATCTCTAGCTAAGGAGTTAAATTGAAGGTCATATGAAAACGGATTCAATGAGATAGAAATATTCACTTCCAAATGGAAAATTCATCATCGATGTCTCTTAGCATATTTTGACAAAATTGAACCATACTAACTGCTACATGTAAAAGCGAATTATCATTTTACAATTTCACTTTCATTGATGTTTGAACGAAAATAAATTCTATTTTTTTATATATATATATTTCGTAGCTAGTAGCCCTTTAAGGCCAAGCTACATCATATGGGTTACTAGTTACCTTAATACATCCTGTTGGAAAGATGCGTGGTTCCGTCTTCAGGTGAATCCTCCTTCCTCGGCTGTTTCGGCGCTGTCCACTACAACCTCCAGAGGTACGCCGACTGGGTTGATCAAGTCCCAGCCCGAAACCACATGGCTATCCATCCCTGCCTCTACACTTTCTGCTTCCACTGTTCTGACCTTTATCTCCATAACCACATCGATGCTGTTTCTGTCTCTTTACACAAGTTACCAATTAGCTTGCTTCTTTCCCCTCCCACAATACCAAGTGCTCTCAATGCTCGCCACATAGACTGTCCTACAAACCCTCTGCTTCCCACTTCCACTGGAAATAACCATACCCTCCATCCATTGTCTCTACATTCTGCAAGTAGGTCTTGATACTTCAATCTCTTTCTTTCGTTGGCATCTTCTATTCTTTCTTCCCATGGCACGGTTAGTTCCAGCAGGATTGCCTGTTTTGTTGAGGCAGACCAAATGACGATGTCAGGTCTCTGGTTTGTTACTGCAATCTGTGGCGGGAATTGTAACTTCTGCTTCAGATCCACCAACATTTGCCAATCAGTTGCTGTTACCAGTAAACCGCTTCCTTCCACCTTCTTCTTCTGTCCTTTCTCTCCTTCCTTAACATAATTGACAAAAGTAAGGCCTTCCTTGTTTTTCCTTGGCTTCTTGATGTTTCTCTCTAGGGTGTCTGCTAGTGTCCCTAATACCTTGTCGTGTCGCCACGTATACCTCCCGTCTTTCAAAGCACTCGAGCATGAAGATTATATATGCTCCAAGTTTGCTGGCTTACCACAAAGAACACACTTTGGGTCATCTATCAATCCCCATGTTGCTAGATTTGTTGGGCTTGGCAATACATCATATACTGACTTCAGCTTGAATTGCAACCTATGTGGCTCCATCGTCCAGATCTCATTCCATCCTAACTTCTGTTGTCTTGCTCCTTCCCAGTTTAACCAGCTTCCTTGTTTCTTCATACTCACTGCCTTTACCATTCTACTTTTTCTTCCATTGATCTTACTTCTTTCTGTACCAGTTGTCTTTTTTCTTCCATTGTTGCTGATCTCCATTTTGCTGTAGGTGTAACATCCAGCCCCTGTCTTCCAACTGCAACTCTGCCAACTATCTCACTGTGCTTTAATCGTGATTCAGCATCTTCTATTGACTTCTTTGTCGACCACTTCCTTCCTGTTCTTATTTCTACTTTTGCTGACCGTACCATCTCATCCCTGCTGTTTTTTAGCGTCAGATGTTGTCTAACCTTGGTCACCTTGAATTCCTCAGTGATTGACTTGAGTGGTAGCTGTAACTTGCTTCCTAAACTGTAAAGGCCCACACTGCTGACACTGCGTGGTACTCCAAGCCATCTACGTAAGTAACTGTTTGATATTCTTTCCATTCCCTCTACTGTTGTCATTGGTACATCATACACGAGAAGTGGCCACAGCAGCCGAGGCAATATCCCATGCTGGTAAATCCATGCCTTGTACTTTCCTGGTAGTCCACTCTTATCTACTGCCTTTAACCAGTCGTCCAACTGCTTATATGTATCTTCCACATTCAACTTATCTGACAAAGTGTTGTTGAACCATTTTCCGAGGCACTTAACTGGCTTCTCTGAAACTGTTGGTATTATCTCATCTCCTATTTTAAACCTTTCCTCCTTAACTTTACCATTCTTCACCACCAAACTTCTGGATTTGCTAGGCTTCACTTTCATTCTTGCCCAGGTGATCATCTTATCAAGCTCTTGTAGTGTCCACCTGGCTTCAATAACTGTCTTTGTGCTTATTGTCATATCATCCATGAATGCCCTTCCTGGTGGTTGCCGTACTCCTGACTTCATCCATGGGCCTCTGCTCTTCTTCTCTACTGACTTCACAATCAAATTCATTGCTGCTGAGAAAAGGATGACAGATATTGTGCATCCTGTCACTATTCCCACTTCTAAACGTTGCCATGACGTTGTAAAATCTCCAACGGTAAATCTCAGCTGCAGATGGTTGAAGTACTCTTTTATCAGCTCTCTTACTCCGTCTGGTACATGGTATCTCTCCAGCATCAACTCAACTAACTTGTGTGGTACTGTCCCATATGCATTCGCTAAATCCAACCAGACGACTGCGAGCTCTCCCTTTGAATCTTTCGCTTCTCGGATTATCTGTGTGTTCAATACAGCCTGATACACCTGGTACCCCTCCTTTCTGTACTGCAATGTCAATGTACTCGTTGCTCAGCATGTAATTTGTCATCCTTTTGGCAAGTATAGCAAGAAATATCTTTCCTTCCACATTTAACAGTGAGATTGTTCTAAACTGTTTCAGTGTCTCTGACTTTTCTTCCTTTGGTATAAAGCACCCTTCTGCCTTGTGCCAACTCTCTGCTAGGCGACCTCTTCTCCAAATGACTCTTATCAGTTTCCATAGACGTCTTGTAATTCTCTGACAGTTCTTGTATACTTTATATGGTACTCCATTTGGTCCTGGTGCTGATGCTGCCCTTCCTTTCCTGATGACATCTACTACCTCTTTCAACTTTGGTGGTGATTCATCAAAAGCCTGCTCTGGATCTTCCGGGCATATTAGTTGTTCTATCTCCGGTAATTCTTCTTCCCTTTTTGGATCACTGTGCATTTCTTTTAAATATTCCTCTACTTCCTCTTTACTAGCTTTCAGTTGTCCTGATCCTTTCTTCCCCAGCAATCTTGATGTAAATTGAGCTCTTGCTTTCTCTCTCTTCTTCCTCCTTTTCCTAGTTCTCTCTGCTCTCCTTGTGATCTTGAGTTTCTTCCTGATGGTGTCCCTCAGTTCAGATAATGCTGGTTTTTCATCCTCTGATGCCTGATTATATCTTTTCTTAAGTTGCCTAAGGTCTTTCCTCATCTTTGCTATTTTGGATTCTCGTCTGTTCTTTTGACCCTCTCGCCTCACCACCTCTTTCTCATCTGCACCAAATCTGTCCATACCTATGTTGTAGATAAATGATGTCATCGATTCTATCTTCCTGTCTATGTTACCTGCCAATGCTGTGTTCAAAATTGCATCCACATCCTCATCAAACTGTTGCCATTCACTTTTACTTTTATTGTTGGGCCATTTTACTCTCTTTCTTCTAATGTTGTTCTCATTTGTGTCTGATGTTCTTTTTGGCTCTTGTGGCTGTCTGATGTTGTCTAAACCCTCCTTTTCCTGTTGATTCCTCTCTACCATGCTGTCCTCTTCATTGTATAACACATGGAGGCTGTGGTCGCTGTGGTTTGAATCCTGAACCACCTCCTCCTCCGTCTCACCAGGCTGCCCTGTGCGTTGTGTTATGCTCTGATTTGGCTTGCATTTCATCTTTCCTATATGTATCTTCAGACCACGTTGGTTCTTGCAAACTTTCCCACAGATGCATACATTTACGTAATTAATGTCTCAGATTTTGGTAAAATTTAAATACATTTTGTGCTTGTTGAACTATAACACAAAATTGAAAGATAATGCATTTATCTTTTTTATTTTCAGAAATATATTTGATTGTTTTTTCTCCTTTCAAATAAGGTGAACATAGGTATAGAAGGAACATAAAATCGGCGTATGACGTTACTATCTTTGACTTTAATCGTCAAATCTCCAATTGCAACTAATAAATTTTTCTTCATAAATTATATGTATTTAATTCTTAATTTTTTGTTCTAATGATGTAAAATGATAATTTGGTATTTGTTCGGCTTTCAATATTCAAGAATTCCACTCAGTCGTTAGTTTTCTATGTTGTTTCTTATGTTATATTATTTGTCTGATTGTCTTTTTCAGTTTTAGCCATGGTGTTGTCAGTTTATATTCCATTTATGAGTTTATCTGTTCCTCTGGTATCTTTTGCCCCTCTTTTAGGCTAATCCTTCCATGTACAGGTAAAATACATCAAATACATCAAACATATCTATATTTTAAATGTATATTGATATTTTTTTTATGTTATAGGAGAGATCCGTTTGCGGCACAAATACCTCCGTTTTAAAGTTACATGGTATCATTTGCGCCAAAAATCAAACCTACGATTACGCCAATTAGAGGAAAAATTACTTCTCTCCTGCTTTATTCGGACTTGGAACCAATAGTTTTCACGGCAAATGTTTCCTTTTCTGAAACATACTTTCGTCTTACTGCTGCTGCATGAGTTCTTCCCAATTCAATGTATTTAGTAGCGTGTACATTCACTTTATTGTTCAAAAAGACAAAAAAATTAAGATGAAATGCATAAAACAATTCATAATAATTCCTGTGGTATTCATCTGCTCCAATACTGGTACGTCTTGCGGTAGATAGAGTGTCAGCTTATATGGATGGTTGGAACAACGCACTGTGTCATCAAACTATGTGGCTAAAACATAATCAGCAGCAAAAGCTTCCATGTTCTTCTCTTTTGGCATATATTGTATTAAATATTCAGCAAAGCAATCAGTTTTCTTCTCTCTATGTACATGGATTGTCTCATGCATTTCAAGTCATTTCTCTCCAGATACTCATCTTAATAGTGACATATCTCTGAACATATGATACTTTTTAAGCCAAAAATAAGAATAAATATTAATCATTAATATTTATGATAGATAGGGTTTCAGGTAAATTGGCGTAAATGAGTTCCGAATATTGGCGCAATTGATACATTTGGAAAACCAAATTTGACGCAAATGATACCCCTGAAAAACAGTTATTGGTGCAATAGGACTGCTGCCTTATTCAAGACCAGGTCACTTTTTTGATAAAAAAAAAAATGTCACGCATTTAGGATTTTAACTGGATCCTACATGGTGGGAGAAATAATCAGCTGATAGCTGAAGAAACTGTCGTCGCTATTCCGAATGATAAATTGGTAATTTGTCATTGCCTTCAAAGTTTGGGTAGCCAATAGAAGAAAACTCGGGCTATCAAAATGAATAATAAGGTCTACTTTTGAATTACTATTTCACATATTATCTAGGGACAAAAAAGGTAATTTTCAAACTGAGGACAGGATATATTGGACTATGCATCTTGTTAAAATTACATCACATACTTCTATCCTTGCAATCAGATTCAAAAAGGTAGCACGCTAAATACATTTTAAAAATGTAAATTGTTTAATTAAAAAATGAGATTTTTTCGAAAGACTAAAAGAGCTTAACGTTACCGATTTTATACTCAATAGGTTTGATAAAAGGATATAATTCTTTTTCCTTAAAATATACTAAGTACTAAGAAAAGCAGGCTTGCCTATATTATGAAGAATTTATGTTTTATCCTTCGGAAAAAAATCTTATATTTTTTTAAAGAATACTGCTACTTGTTAAAGACTTTTTATCATTTGATTATCCTGGTGCATCAGTTTTACATAACTGCATTTACTTGACAATAATAGGCTTATGTTACTCCAAACAAATAGCACTAGAATTGTTTGTCTAAGATATGGATGAAAACTCTCCACTATCCCTTTTACATAAACATCATTTAAATTCAACGTACTTTAACGTAATTATATTATTCTCAGATATTCCATTAGCCTAAGGTTAAGCAATTTCGTTTTACACACATTTAGGAAACCATTTGTAGTTCCACACATTTTAAAAATTAGTTGCCATTTTTTACCTATGAAATCATTATGTCGATTCAAAATAAGTCGTTCACATTAGAAACAGACATTTACATTGAAGGTGCCGTCCAGTGGTCGTCCCTCGCTCCGGGCATGGTAGTCATGATATACAGGGTATGAAATTATGTAAAAGTTTATCCAGTTTGTCTTGCACCAACCTTGTTAAACAGTAACGTCAGCGTAAAGTACATCGACTGTATTGGGTAGACAAGGTAGTATAATTCAAACTGGAATCCTGGTTAATTCAATTAGAACTAGAATATCCCGTATTTTATAACATTAATTTGTAATAATAGCTTTATTTATTTATTATCTATTGATTTATAGTCTTGTACAAATTTGCATTTGTTTGGGGTGTAGGGGTATATCATGAAACAGTTGTTGTATGTCGGGAGTTAGGCAGGGGCGTGTTTTCTGCCTGACTAATCACCAGTCAGAAAACATATCCATGTTTGGGTCCTGAGTGCAATTAACCCACACTACCATGGTCTTTATCTTCCGTGGGATAGTTCATTTTCACGATTCCCACGGTACCACTGGCTGGAGTAACTGATCAAACTTACATTGTCCCATTTTGGTTATTTCTTTTTGTCTGTCATTTTTGGTTGATAAGCTCTCCGTTTTTTTTTTTCAATAAGCTTTGTATTTTTTCACATTTTAGAATCTTCATTCTCATGATATATGATATTTCTGTCTTCTTCAGTTTTATTTTGTAACCTTGCTCTTTCATATTTTTTTTTAATATCACTCAGAGGAAAATTATATCCTTACTCCATTGCATAATAATAATAATAATAATAATAATAATAATAATAATAATAATAATAATAATATAGGGTTATTGCATGAATATTGGGGAATATTGTCCCGAGTAGAATTTTATATTGCACGAGCTTGCGAGTGCAATATATGTTCTACGAGGGACAATATTCCCAAATATTCATGCAATAACCCTTTTATTGTATAGCAATATAATATTTAAAAGTAAAAATTGGTTTAAACTAAGATTTTGTCGTTGATGACGTCATGAATTTTGAAGATTTATCGCACTAGTGCAATATTAGAATTTATTGCACGCTAACTTTTGGTTACGTTCTGTGGGAAATATTATATTGCTATACAATAATAATAATAATAATAATAATAATAATAATAATAATAATAATAATAATAATAATAATAATAATAATTTTCCCCAAAATGTTTTTGTCAAACAGACAAATCAAAAAGATATTCTTGCATAGCGTGCTTCCCTAAAATAATTTTTCTGGTATCAATTCTTCTCTGCATTGAACGCTGTCCGAACCTAAAATAATAATAAGAAATATATTCCTGGTGGTCAATAGGTTATTACAGATATTTTTCATAATATTCTAAGAGAGTTTGGTTTGTCCCATTTTAAATAAAATAATGGTAAATGGTTTATCAACATACTAATAGGAATATGCAATTCTTCCAATTGTAGATGTATATGCGATATGGAAATCCAATTAGTTTTGCGTGTGTAGAAAAATACGACTAGACCTATATCATATATGTTACTGGCGTTTTTAGGGGTCTATCAATTCTTCAAGTAAAACTGTAGCTTTCATATTTACTCACAGGAGAAATGAAAAAAATATATATTTGAAAACTGACACTAATGTATATGAAACAAATAAAGAAATTCATTTTTTAAGATTAATTTAAAAGCTATGTGTATCCCCAAATTAATATTTTATTCACCAACACACATGCGTTATTGTTGGTATATTTGCATTCAGTTTATGTTTTACAATTTTCTCTAATTCTGATGAATGTTCATCAGATGCCTCTGCAAAAAAACAGTGTCACTGCATTATCGAAAGTCTGTAGATAGGCTATATTTTTCCATTTTGGTGCAACTGAATAGCAGATTTCTTAAGCATATGAAATAAAAGAAATTATCATAATACTAATTTTATTCATCAACTTGCTAGACACCCTATAACACGTAACTGACTATGAAGGAAAATAATTAGCTGATTAAATGTATTGACATATACATTTTAGGAAAAACATAAAAAAAAACACTTTAAACAAGTCAATTCTCATATTCTTTTTCATATGGACCTATTTTTAAATATCACATTCTAGCATAGTTAAAGCTTTTTTATATTTATCTTTTTATGTATCTGTCGTTGGTTTGGCAAACACTTCACAAGAAGTTATATAAAGCCAAAAATAATATTTCTCTAATTTTTACTCAATTTATAGTTTTCAGAATAGTTATATGGAAATCCGATTAATTATACGAGTACAGAAACAATACGAGACTTCTTTAATATACTAGTATGTTAATATAGTTTTTATGGGGTCTTAGCATTTCTTCCGATGAAACTGTTGCTATCATATTTACTTGAAGCAGAAAAGTAAATATTAAAAATTTTAAATTTGACATTAATACATATGAATAAAAAAAAAAAAATCTAAGATTTATTTTTGAGCCAAACTAAACTCAATATTAGCATTTTCAAAGATTTATAGCTATGTAGGTCGCCAAATTTTATTCATCAACGTGAATACATTATTGTCAATACTCTATTCAGTTTATGTTTTACACTTTTCTCTAATTCTGATGAATATTCATCAATTTCCTCTGGGAATAAACCTGCCATTGCATTTTCTAAATTCAATGTATATGCTATATTTTCCTACTTGGTCCCACTGAATGGCAAATTGCATTGGCATCTGTTGTTTCTTTTTATCATTATGCTGTATGCTATGTGTATCCCTAAATTAATATGTTATCCAAGAACAAACATACATTAGCGTCATATACTTTCATTGAGTATATGTTTTATACTTATATCTAATTCTGATAACTGTTCATCAGATTGCTCTGGGAATAGCCATGTCACTGCATTATCAAAATTCAGTAGATATGCTATATTTCCCTATTGAGTCCAACTAAATAGTAGAATTCCTGAATATCTGAAATAAAAACAAATTTCATTGTATTATTTGTATTCACCAAACTTGCTAGTCACCCTATTTCACTCAACTGACAATGAAGGAAAAATAATTAGCTGATAAAAAATTATTAATGTACTGACATATACATTTTAGGAAAAACATAATAACAGTTATTAAAATAAGTCAATGATCATATTCTTTTTAATTGTTAGTAACATAATGTCCATAACTGTCGTTGCTTACTCGATTCTAAAATTAAATTACAAATATTCTGTAAACATCCATTTTCTTTCTTTTCTACTGAGATAAATAATATGGCTTATATATAGAAAAAAAAATATTGTTGTTAATAAAATTCTTTTTCGTTTCTTTTTAAGTTGTCTGATTTCCAAACCTAATATTTATGTACGTTTCGGCAACAAAGTTTATCGACAGGTTGTAGGTATCCTCATGGGCACTAATTGTGCTCCTTTAAAAGCAGACTTGTTTTTTGTACTGTTACAAGTTTATGACTAAACTCAGTAAAGACCCGTCGAAATTGCATTCAATTTATAAATTCAACAACACTTACCGTTATAATGACATTTTTTCGTTAAATAATCAAGAATTGTCTCAATATACTGCTGAAATTTACCCAAAGGAACTTACTTTAAATAAATCAAATTTATACGATAATAACTGTCCTTTCCTAGATTTAGATATTTCGGTTTTAAACGGGAAACTCCAAATTAACATTTACGACAAAAGTGACGGTTTTGCGTTCCCTATTGTTAATTTTGTATTTTTAGATGGTGATGTTCCTTTAGCACCATCTTACGGGGTTTATATTTCACAGCTCGTTCGCTGCGCCCGTGTCTGTTGTGACGTTTTTGATTTTAACGAACGCAATCTATGTATTACTGGTAAATCATTAAACCACGGTTACCATAAATTACTTAAAACCTTTACTAAATTTTTCCATAAATATAAAGATTTGGTTTTGAAGTCCGCTGTACCTGTAGAAAACTTATTTCAAACGGGATATCACATCCTCATTTTTATGGAAATATTGTTAACCGTGTCCGGAAATTTACAAATGATCCTTGTAAACATATCGCTCCTCTAAATAAACTTATTCTAAAAGGTTACTATCTCAACACTGTAATAAGTTCATTGAATATTGTTTTTATTGGTTTAAATATTGATTTTGTTATCAGTAAATTAAAAGCAAACTAAACATTACTAGTATAGTTATATGCATTTACACATTCAAGTTATCTACAATCTGACGATACCTGTAACTGGCATTGCACAGGTCATGTTTTTCTCTGACTGTTTATGACGTCTTTATACTAAATCCATTGGATCTTGGATGTGAACTAATTGATAGTTTAGTCTTAGCTGCATGACTTTTTTATTAGTTGTTAGTGGCTTTGAACTAGCTGTCAGATAACTGCGAGTACTCTCAGATCTGTTCCTAGTGTCTTTTTGTTGTCCTGATGTACAAGTACCCGGCCACGTCCATTTGTGTTTTTGTCCATCTAGTGAGTTAAGCCTTTTTCAACTGATTTTTATAGTTCGTTCTTATGTTGTACTGTTATACCACTGTCCCAGGTTAGGGGAAGGGTTGGGATCCCGCTAACATGTTTAACCCCGCCACATTATTTATGTATGTGCCTGTCCCAAGTCAGGAGCCTGTAATTCAGTGGTTGTTGTTTGTTTTTGTTTTACATATATGTTTTTCGTTCATTTTTTAATTTAAAATAACGCCGTTTGTTTTCTCGTTTGAATTGTTTTACATTGTTTTATCGGGGCCTTTTATAGCTGACTATGCGGTATTGGATGTGCTCATTGTTGACGCCGTACGGTGACCTATAGTTGTTAATGTCTGTGACATTTTGGTCTCTTGTGGACAGTTGTCTCATTGGCAATCATACCACATCTTCTTTTTTATATATAGTTAAAGCGTCTTCTTTTTAGCACTCTAGGTATCTATCGATATTTGGTAAACACTTCACAAGAAAATGAATGAAGTCAAGATTAATGTTTCTCTAATTTTTACTCAATTCATGTTTTTCAGAATAATAATATGAAAATCCTATGAAGTATACGTGTACAGAAACATTACGATAAGACCTACACTATATTTTTTAATAGTGGTTTTGTGGGGATTTTGCCATTCTTCCAGTAAAACTGTAGCTATCATATTCACTTGACGGATAAATGTAAATAATATAAATTTGAAACTTGACACTAATACATATGAAACAAATAAAGAAATGTAAATTGTAAAACCAATTTTTAAGATAAAAATTTAAGCAAAACTTTACTCGGAATCAGAATTACGAAAGATTAAAAGCTATGTGTATCACAAAATTGATATTGTATTCACAAACAAACATAAATAATTGTCTTTTAATCTATTCAGTTGATGTTTTACACGTTACTCTAATTCTGATAAATGTTCATCAATTTCCTCTGGGAATAAACCTTCCATTGCATTTTCTAAATTCAATATATAGGCTATATTTTCCTACTTGGTCCCACTGAATGGTAAATTGCGTTGGCAACTGTGGTTTCTTTTTATCATTATGCTGTAAGCTATGTGTATCTCTAAATACATATGTTATTCTAGAACAAACATACATGAGGGTAATTTAATTTTATTCAGTATATGTTTTACACTTTTCTCTAATTCTGATAAATGTTCATCAGATTCCTCTATGAACAACCAGGACATAATCAAATTCAGTAGATGGGCTGTATTCTCCCTATTTGTCCAACTGAATAGTAGATTTTTTTTTCATTTGAAATTATTATCTTATAATATTATACTACTTTTACTCATTAAATCTTACTTGACCTCCTGTGACACTCAACTGACTACCAAGGAAAATAATTAGCTAATTAAATGAATTGACCTATATAAATATTAACAATGTTTGTTAGTCCAGTTAACCAACCAAATATTATTTCTTGCATAGGGTGTTAATTCAAAATAATTTATGCAGAAGTTACCAGGTTACTGATTTGAAGTTTTTATCTAAGGTTTATTAACATGTTGACAATATTGTGTCATAATACCAATTGCAAATGCATGTGGTATATTGATTCCGATTTATTATGCGTGTAAAAAACGACAAGAGCTTTATTATAAATGAAAACGGTATTTTTGTGGGGTCTTATCATTTCTTCAAATACAACATTGGCTTTCATATTTGCTTGAATGAGAAATGTAAATAATATAAATTTGAAACTTGACACCCATACAAATGAAACAAATAAAACAAATCATTTTTTTTAGCGAAAATTAACTCGGTTTTAGCATATAGAAAAGATTAAAAGCTATGTGTATCGCAAATCTTATAATTTAATTTACCAACAAACATGAACTATTGTCTGTTCTATTCATTCAATTTATGTTTATCACTTTACTCTAATTTTGATAAATATTTATCAGAAAATTCCTGATAATAACTGTGTCACTGCATTATCGAAATTTAGTAGATAAAATGTATTTCCCACATTTGGTCCAACTGAATAGTAGATTTCATTGTCATCTGAAAAAAAAAAGATTCCTTTACCCAGTTAATTGTGCTTGTTACCCTTTAAATCTCGACTGACTACCAAGGAAAATAATCAGCTGATTAAATGTATTGATATGTAAATTTAAAAAGATTAATGCTACAAAAATTAATCAATGGCCATATAATTTTTAATTGGTAGAAACATTATATCCATAACCATTTGTGCCTTCTCTCTTATTGAATTAAATTAAAAACATTCTGAAGACACCTATATTTGTTTTGTTTATTATTCATGTTATTTAGGTGCATCATATGATTGATGTATATAAAAAACTAAATAATGTTATTAAGAAAAACATTTTGAGATATTCTGTTAGCTTTGTCTGGTTGCCCATCCTAATATAGTTCAATCGTCTTCTGTTGAGATTCATAATAGTTTCTTGACCAAAAATATATCCAATTATCTTTCTTACTCTAACTTATTGATTGTAAACAAGTTTTTTTTCTAACCCACATTAAAGAAGATGTGTCTCTCACTAAACTACGTTCGCCTTTTCTTCATATTAAAAATAATATAACAGACTTAGATAGTATATTCAAATGATGCTCTACATGCGATTTAACAGTCTCCTAGTTAAACTGTAGCTATGATATTGACTAGATGGAGAATTATAATATGAAAACTTGGCATTCATTGAAAATAGAAATTCGATTAAATTTTTACAGCAACTTAACTCATAAGCATAAATAAAGGCAACAGTAGTATACCGCTGTTCAAAACTCATAAATCCACGGACAAAAAACAAAATCGGGGTAACGAACTAAAACCGAGGGAAACGCATTAAATATAAGAGGAGAACAACGACATAACACTAAAATGTAACACACATAGACAAAATCCCACGAGAATAACAAATATAACATATATATATAACATCAAAACCAAATACATGAATTTGGGATAGACAAGTACCGTGACACGTCTTATCGCAATGTGAATTTACACTCAAAAATAAGAGAAAACAAACGACACAACGTTATAATGTAATACACACAGAAACGAACTATAATTTAACAATGGCCATATTCCTGACTTGGTACAGGGCATTTTCAAATGGAAAAAAATGGTGGGTTGAACCTGGTTTTGTGGCATGCCAAACCTCGCACTTTTATGGCCATGTGAAATATAACATCAAAATGACAACACAGGACTACAATATAAATAAATTGGAGAACAAAAGAATCACACAAACAACAGCCAACAAAAGGCAACAAGTTCAAAATTTTAATACGCCAGAAGTGTATTTTGTCCACACAAGACCTACGTGTGACGCCCAGATACAAAAGTTTGAAAGCCGAAACGAGTACAAAGCTATTCAAAATTTACAAACTAAGTATATGGCCTAGCAATAACTAAGTTCGTTCTTATGGTGTACTGCTACACCACTGTCCCAAGTTAAGGGGGTTGTAATCCCGTTAACTTGTTTAACTCCGCCACACTCTATATGTTGATTCCTTTCCCAAGTTAAAAGCATGAAATTTGTTGTTGTCGTATGTTGCTGTGTTTCTTATTTGTCTTTCGTTTATATTATTGTAAATAAATTAAGCCGTTAGTTTTCTCCTTTGTTTTCTCTCAATCGATTTATGACTTTGGAACAGCGGTATACTACTATTGCCTCTATTAAATTGTTTTACATTTGTCATTTCGGGGACTTTAAAACTGACTATCCGACCGGGCTTTGCTCATTTATGGAGACCATATACGGTTACCTATTGTTGTTAATTTCTGTGTCATTTGGTGTAATGTGAAGAGTTGTCTCGTTGACAATCATACCACTTCTTTTTTTATAGATACAAAATGTTTTATACTTTCATTTAGTATATGTTTTACACTTTCCTCTAAATCTAATAAATGTTCATTTGGGAATCACTGTCTCAATTCATTTGCTTCATTTACCACACAGTCTATATTTCCCCACTTAGTTCAACTGAGTAGAAAATTTGTTTGGCATCTACAAATAATTGCCTGTATCCTGGTTTTTGTCTTCGAATCGTTTTTCGTATTTGTTTGTCAAACATTGTCATTTTCTGTTTCGATTAATGAGAATGGTTGTCCCTTTGGAATATTTCGCCTATCGTTTTACGATAACCAGTTATACCATTAGAAATATCTATTGATTTTTAATTCGATATACAGAAAAGTATGGCGGTTTGAAAGATAGTATTCTGCTTCATTTATTACTAACAAATGTTAATATTAAATTCCAATACAGACATCACTTACAGCCTTTGGAAAACACTAAGATAAAACACAACAGCATGAATTAATATGTAAAACAAATTTGACCCTTTAAATCAAAATGAAACTAACATTATAATTGATACATGATATATATATGACATATATTGTAAATATTTACAGATGTATCTAAAGACCTACAGAATATGTTATACGCAAACTTTCCCTTTTGAATTTTCCTCAGAGTTCAGTTTTTTGTCATTTTAATCATTCGTAAATTCCTTTAAGTTTTCGCATAAGTTTCTAAAGATAGACTACTTTCTGTACATATCTGATCATTGACACATTTCTTGTAGAATACGTCTTTCACATTTGATACATATTTGTATATTAGCGGTACCAACCAGTGGCCACACTCTGACCTGGTAGTCATGATATATGGGGCATAAAATTGTGTGAAACGTTTTAACTATTTACTCTGATATGTAGCCTGTTAAACAATTTTCAATTGAACAAGTGGCTCCAACCCAAACTTGAATCCTGGTAAAAAGTTATTAAGAACTAGATTGTCTAGAAAATTAGAGTATACTTAAGTTAAAAGTAATCTATAAATCTCTTTATTTTCCATTGTGTTTCAATGAACTCTTTTGATGGTGTATATCATAAAACAGTTTTCCATTTCATGAACTTATGCAGGGGCATGTTTACTGCCTGAATGATCCCAAGACAGATAGCACGTCTATGGCTGGGTCCACAGTGCAAATCACATACACTTCGATTGTATTTATCTACCATGAGAAAATGCATGCTTACACACGATTTCCGCGGGACCACTGGCTTGGACAACTGACCTATAAACTCACATGATAACTCATAATATATGATTAGTAACTATTGTATTATTTTTTAACATAATAAAAACGGGTTTGCTCATTACTATTTCTTTTTTTGCCCCATAATAAACAAGAAATATGTTATTGATAATGAATACTTTGCTTGTTTCGAGTTTTTATCTTTTAAAATATATATTCCTATATCATCGTGTTGTCTGCTTTATGGTCAGGGTTGTTGTCGCTTTTACACATTCCTAATTTCCATTCCCAATTTTATCAATTTTTCATGATTTGAGCATTTACAACACCAGTAAATGAACTTGTCATCAAAATACAACTTTATTTTAATAGATACAATCACTGAACTATAGATAACTATTTCCATACGTTTTGGCATTATTTGATAAAGTTAAAGCACTTTCTTCACATATCTAATCGTTTGATCATTTGTAATTTTATTTGTTTATTGTATATATGTATTTTACATTAGATACGGAAATGTATTTAAGCGTTGGCAACCAGTTGTCGTCCCCTGACCTGGTAGTCATGATCTACAGGGTATGAAATTATTGAAAAGTTTTGTCAGGGGAAAACAACATTCTTACGTTAATCGGCATCATTTATTTATGCATGCATGACTTTATAAAAGTAGTTCTCTGTAAGGTGAATAAATTTAGAATAACGTATCATTGGTGAGATTTTATTGACAACACATACTCAATAATTTTTCATAACTATATTGTTTGAAAGGAAACGGACCGATACAAATAGAAAGTGATGAAGGATCATGAAGTACTAAAGTAATGTCGTCCCCTGACCTGGTAGTCATGATCTACAGGGTATGAAATTATTGAACAGTTTTGTCCGGGGAAAACAACATCCTTACGTTAATCGGCATCATTTAATTATGCAGGCATGACTTTATAAGCGTAGTTCTGTGTAAGGTGAATAAATTTAGAATAACGTATCGTTGGTGAGATTTTATTGACAACACATACTCAATAATTTTTCAACTATATTGTTTGAAAAGAAACGGACCGATACAAATAGCAAGTTATGAAGGATCATGAAGTACAAAGTTATGTAAGTTATACCATTAAAGGTTGTAGTCTTGTAATTGACTGCTCCATAGGCTTACATGCAAAACAGCTGATCTTTGAAAATAAAAAAATAAAAATGATACATAGAAAAAAAATGTCATGTTCATATCATGTATCTACTAATGTGAAGTTGGGATTTAATAAAAAAAAAAAAAAAAGTGGGTAATGCCACGAAGAATAAAAAGTCACGTAACCCTGCGTGTCAAAACATTGTTTTTTCTACTTTCTGTTTGCTGTTTTTACTAGACCGTACCACTTCTAGTAAACATGATATCCTTCTACTTCCCTGGATTGATATCCTCAAAAAGATGCAAGATTTGTTTTAAATTTATAAATATGTTTCAATGCAGCATAAACCTATAATCAAACAAAAAAATGAGTCCAGAAAAAAAATCAGAAAAACATGGACTATTTTTTTCCCTCCATACCGGAAACTGAAGTTGTAAAACAAGACTGGTACGTAAAGAAGGTCAATATCATATTTCCATGGTTATACCTTCAATATATATTTCTGATTAAAAAAACAAAAATTTGGAAAACGGGATATAAATGAAACAACCTTTATCACTCATGTTCTCATAATTTTTTAACAACAGGGATTTTATGTTTACTTTTGTAAATGATGAAAACATGTTATCTGTCTGAGAAAGTCTATCGTAAAAATGACATTTATTTAGCCTAAAAAATAATTCAAATTCAAGAGGACGGCACGGAAAGTAAATTATCAAATAAGGCCTTCGAAAATAGTGGAATAAATTATTTTTGGAGTGTCAAGAACTCGTTGGAAGTACTTGATAAATTGCATGCTTATATTGGTGATTTTGAATCTGTTCAAAGTTTTGATTTTTCTACCCTGTATACCACATTGCCTCACATTCTCATTAAGAAAAAATTCACACACTTAATTAAATGGGCATTCAAAAAATCAGAATGTGAATATATATGTTCAAACTCTTTTAGGTCATTTTTAGTAGCAAATTTTATGGACATGCTTTGATACTATATATGCACTTGAATTTTTACTAGATAACATTTTTGTTCGCTTTGGGGATTCCGTATATCGTCAGATTATCGGAATTCCAATGGGGACTAACTGTGCACCACTTATTGCGGACCTGTTTTTGTATTGTTATGAGTTACAATTTATGACAAAAATAAGCAAAGACCCATCGAAACAACATCTGATAAACAAATTTAATAATACTTTTAGATACTTGGATGATATTTTGGCTCTCAATAATGACGACTTCAGTATGTATATTAATGAAAATTATCCTGTTGAACTTACTTTAAATAAAGCTAATACTAACAATGACCACTGCCCTTTTCTCGATCTTGATATCTATATCACTAATGGAAAGCTGAATACTAAAATTTATGATAAAAGGGATGATTTTTCATTTCCTATCGTTAATTATCCGTTTTTAGATGGTGACGTTCCCTTGTCACCATCTTACGGTGTTTATATATCTCAACTTGTACGATTCGCTCGTGTATGTAACAATGTTTTTAGATTTTAACGAGAGAAATTTATGTATTACTGAAAAATTATTACACCAGGGTTTTCGATATCACAAACTAGTCAAAACATTTACTAAATTTTATCATCGGTATAAAGACATCATTCGTAAATATAGCTCAACATGCAGACTTCTAATACGTTCAGGTATTTCACATCCAATTTTTTATGGAAATATTCTTTATAAAGCACAAAGGTGTCAGTATTCACCTCAGAAACTTACAAAACCTTTGAATAGACTTATTAAGAAGGGATATAATTACGATACTGTTGTCAAGTCATTAAAGATTGCATATTTTGGCGTTAATATTGAGTCACTGATAAGGTCTTTGCATCGGAACTAAACACATTTATTCTAAAAACAGTTGTTGGCATGACACGGGTTATGTTCTTCTCATATATGTTATGATGGTATGATACTAAACCCCAAACGGGAAGGATTGTGCCTGATGTTCATATGATGAAATCATAATCTTTCAATCAGTTTAATTGAAGTCTGGAGCTGGCATGTCAGTTAACTGCTAGTAGTCTGTTGTTATTTATGTATTATTGTCATTTTGTTTATTTTCTTTGGTTACATATTCTGACATCAGACTCGGACTTCTCTTGAACTGAATTTCAATGTCCGTATTGTTATGCGTTTACTTTTCTACATTGGTTAGAGGTATAGGGGGAGGGTTGAGATCTCACAAACATGTTTAACCCCGCCGCATTTTTGCGCCTGTCCCAAGTCAGGAGCCTCTGGCCTTTGTTAGTCTTGTATTATTTTAATTTTAGTTTCTTGTGTACAATTTGGAAATCAGTATGGCGTTCATTATCACTGGACTAGTATATCTTTGTTTAGGGGCCAGCTGAAGGACGCCTCCGGGTGCGGGAATTTCTCGTTAATTGAAGACCTGTTGGTGACCCTCTGCTTTTGTTTTTTATTTGGTCGGGTTGTTGTCTCTTTGACACATTCCCCATTTCCATTCTCAATTTTATCATCCTTTCCGGTACACAGTACGACTGGTAATCTATTAAGAATACCATATATTTGCCACAATACATTATGCGATATGTTACAACCCTAGTTAAAGCCGACGAGGTAAGGAATTATTCCACTGACGAACGCTATAGTTTAGCGCTAAGTAATAAGGTGTTTGACTCAGAACAAGCGGACATGACATGACATGATGTCTCAGACGACACATGGTTTCTAACGTCATGGTTTCTAAGCACAGGTCTAAAAAGTCGAAAATAAACTAACAACGCTATGGCCAAATGATGGCATAATAAGGGGGAAAAACCCAACAGAAAAAACAATACTACACAAAACACAATATAGAGAATAAAATACTGAGCTCTCGATTGTTTCCTCATTTTCCGATTTTTCTATATTAGATGAAATAAAAACATGCTATTTTTAGAGAAAAAATGGCTTTTTGTCAAAGGTGTGGACCCATATCCTAGAATGGACAATGTTTCCTCAGCCGTAAAAGTTTGCACTGATTGTGATCCGTATGCACAGATTGCGTCACCCCCTACAAAGCTACAAAGGCTTTTGCTTCGCGGCATTTGATCAATATAAAATTTCAGGTTGATAAGGCCTTCAGCATCAACAGAAAATGCAGTGATCATTCCGATATGGTTTTAGAGTTTAACTGTTTTATTCATGAAACTTTATGCTGTCGTACATGCTCCGTGGGTACGCATTGCACATGTGGCATAACTCTACCGATTGATGTTGCTGTACGTGGAATAAAGTAATCCGTAAAGCTGAGGAATATATTGATAGTGTTGAATACACTTACAGTGAATGTTTCGAACCAAGAGGATGACTTTCAAAATTCAATCTCGTCTCACAAGTGTAGTTTTATTAATTTTAAGGTATCAGGAATAATGTCCGCTCTGAATTCGCTTGTATCAGTAGAATTTTAAAAATCTAGACCATCTTCTATTGCATACAAAATCTATAAACAAACACAAACCCAGCCACCACCAGGATTACATAAAATTCAAAACAATTCAGAATTAAAACAAAATTTAAAGTATCGTGTCCTGACTGGAGAATATCTAGCACTGTTGTAACGAAGGAAAATAGGCTACTGTTAAAGTTATGTGATTCTGAATGCATGAGTCGATCATTGTCGATGTGGTCAGACACTGGAGATCACATTCAGGATTGAATAGTGCGTGGAGAATAGCCATGATACCAGAAACAAGCGAAGCAGTTGTTGCATTGCCTGATATACGCTCTGTTCAATTGTTAACATAACCAGTATGGAACCAAGTAGTGTAATTGAAGTTCCTTTGAAGTGCCATGGAGTCCCAATTGTAAAAGACATGATAGTATTGGGTGGCAAAGTGAAAGTTTAT
Organism: Mytilus galloprovincialis; assembly: GCF_965363235.1. Lineage (NCBI taxonomy): Eukaryota > Metazoa > Mollusca > Bivalvia > Mytilida > Mytilidae > Mytilus > Mytilus galloprovincialis. The sequence goes on along the minus strand of NC_134850.1, from coordinate 62,039,231 downwards.
TTCCTCAGTATGACTGACAGTCTCAAACAAAAAGGTGGACACCTGTATTCACTTAAGGTAAATAAGGCGAATATGATTTTTTGCTGCGATCCTGACGGTATCAGGCTGTCAGAACACTACCAGCAAAGTTTGTTAAATGGAAATGTTGTAAATGAAGGCTAAAAATTTGAATGGAAACTATGATCAGAGAGGTAGATTTGTTTATAAAGAAAACCTAACATCCAATTCATTTTTGTTATATAAACTGGTAAGTCGTGTAAAGACATTCCTTTTGGTAACTAACATGCAAAGAAAGATTGCAATAAGGTGACTATAGATATTGATTTAGATTTGTTGTTGTGTGACTGTATCGTTAAATACAAATAAATGAAAATGTAGGATCTACATAAATAAGACAAAAATTCAGTGAAATCTCACTTAGGAATGAAATGTGATTTTTATATGCACTATTTTTTATTTAGATGCTTAATTACTAAGAAGATAAATATCTTCATATATTTTTTCTAAAAGAATTTATTTCGTCTTATTTTCATATATCAGTTTTTGTCAAAACTATATACTTTGCTAGCAAGATAAACAATCAGGAATCGTTTGTAATTTTTAAATGTCATTTCCAACAGCAAACTAGAAGCTCTAAAGAGCCTGTGTCGCTCACCTTGGTCTTGTGCATATTAAACAATGGACACGGATAAATTCATGACATAATTGTGTTTTGGTGATAGTGATGGGTTTGTAGATCTTACTTTACTGAACATTCTTGTTGCTACAATTATCTCTATCTATAATGAACTTGGCCCAGTAATTACAGTGGAAAATATTTTCTAAAAATTTACAAAAATTTATGAAAAATGTTAAAAATTAACTATAAAGGGCAATAACTCCTTAAGGGGTCAATTGACTATTTTGGTCCTGTAAACTTATTTGTAGATCTTATTTTGCTGAACGTTATTGCTGTATACAGTTTATCTCTATCTATAATAATATTCAAGGTAATAACAAAAAACGGCAAAATTTCCTTAAAATTACCAATTCAGGACAGTAACCTAAAACGGATTGTCCGATCCATGTGAAAACATCAGGGCAGATAGATCTTGACCTGATAAACAATTAAACCCTGTCAGATTTTCTCTTAATGCTTCGGTTTTTGAGTTATAAGCCAAAAACTGCATTTTACCCCTATGTTCTATTTTTAGCCATGGCGGCCATCTTGGTTGGTTTTGCCGGGTCACGCCACACATTTTTTAAACTAGATATCCCAAAGATGATTGTGGCCAAGTTTGGATTAATTTGGCCCAGTAGTTTCAGAGGAGAAGATTTTTGTAAAAGATTACTAAGATTTACGAAAAATGGTTAAAAATTGACTATAAAGGTCAATAACTCCTAAAGGGGTCAACTGACCATTTTGGTCATGTTGACTTATTTGTAAATCTTACTTTGTTGAACATTATTCCTGTTTACAGTTTATCTTTATCTATAATAATATTCAAGACAATAGCCAAAAACAGCAAAAATTCCCTAAAATTACCAGTTCAGGGGCAGCAACCCAATAACGGGTTGTCGGATTCATCTGAAAATTTGAGGGCAGATAGATCTTGACCTGATAAACAATTTTACTCCTGTCAGATTTGCTCTAAATGCTTTGGTTTTTGAGTTATAAGCCAAAAACTGCATTTTACCCCTATGTTCTATTTTTAGCCATGGCGGCCATCTTGGTTGGTTGGCCGGGTCACGCCACACATTTTTTAAACTAGATACTCCAATGATGATTGTGGCCAAGTTTGGTTTAATTTGGCCCAGTAGTTTCAGAGGAGAAAATTTTTGTAAAAGTTAACGACGACGGACGACGACGGACGACGGACGACGACGGACGACGGACGACGACGGACGACGGACAACGACGGACGACGGACGGACGACGGACGACGACGGACGACGGACAACGACGGACGACGGACGACGACGGACGACGGACGACGGACGACGACGGACGACGGACGACGACGGACGACGGACGACGACGGACGACGGACGACGGACGACGGACGCCAAGTGATGGGAAAAGCTCACTTGGCCCTTCGGGCCAGGTGAGCTAAAAAGGAGCAACTTTTTAACATTGTTATTATTTCAAACATGAATTATAAATATATAACAATGGAATATATAACGATTTGATATATTCAAACAAAATCATGAGCTATGTTATTATATATATCATGACAATCTAGATAGTGGACTTCCAATCCAAATTAATCTGTGTTTTTTTTAATTGCAGTTACAAATTAAAGTTTTGTTCACAAAGCAATTTTACGAACTTTAGTGTGTTATTATAAGTTACATCAGACGTCAGTTGAAATAAAATGCTCCTTCAACATGAGACTGTGAAACATCGGAGTCAAGATGAATCTTTCTCCTATTTTTTAGATGTGATCCCTACAGTCATGTTTGAAAGGGGACCAATATATCGTCCTCCGTCGAAAACATATTTGGAAGAGACGCTTGCGTTATGTATTATAAAAGCTTGAGGTTTTCAATATTTACTTAAGCAAGTATTATATCACTCGTCAGTTACTTGTGTTAATCGCAAATTATTGACGTCATTAGCATGTGAATGATTGTCCATCTAGCAATTAATTGGAAATCAAAATTCTTCTTCTTCTTCTTCTTCTTCTTCTTCTTCTTCTTCTTCTTCTTCTTCTTCTTCTTCTTCTTCTTCTTCTTCTTCTTCTTCTTCTTCTTCTTCTTCTTCTTCTCCTTCAGTGTGGCAGGGTAGATAACTCTAGATAAGAATTATTGACATCTATAAGGCAATGTTTTGCACTACATTATATGGGTAAGTACATTGATAACATTGTTATTGACTTATAAAAGGTACAGTGAACTCATCATTTAAAGATAATCGTGTTTTGAAAACACTGTACGATCTTCTTTAGAAGTCAGGGTTTATTTCAACATTTGGTTAAATTGTCCTCTATGACGATTTGTGTTGGTGTGTGTATTTTGTATTATCAAGCATCTCTATGTAATTTTGATTTTATGTCATTTTTTTTCAATGACGATACATATATATCATTATTCACTGATGAATATGTACTTTCAAATTGTCAAAGTCTGCAAAGACACTTCATTGACAAAATGTTTTTAAACTAGTATTGTTAATCTAAATATTGTACAGAATGTATTACATTGCTCTTGTATATTCTATGATTATGTTTTATTAACATTTTGTATGTTTCATTATAAAATGAAGAGGTGATACTTGAATATAGCGTTGTCTTGTCTTGTGCTGTCCTGTGGTCTACCCAGAAAAACTGGTTACGTTTTGTATAACGATACAACATATCAGATGCATTTTATTTGAAGGTAACTCAGTGGCTGTTAATAACCTGTTTAAAACATCTGACACTGAATTGCCTGTAAAGTGATAGCATTGGAAATGTCATGTGCATGTAACATGATTTGAGTAACAATAACAATTCCAAATTAGATGCCGTAAATTAAGTTATCATTTCAGTAAAAATGCAATAAATGGGAAATCTTTAGGAAAAATGTTCTCGTTTTTGATAACCATAAAAGTTCGTCCTCGTTGCTAAGAGAAAGAAAGAGAGAGGCACAAGATGCCACAGGTATATTCAGACTCAAAAGTATAAAAATACTGGCACTTGTCATGGCACAGAATGAAAAGAGACGGTCTTGAAGTGTTTTGGCGGTCTTATTCTTTATACCGTGGGCCTTAGAATGAAATCGATTTGATATACTAGTAAAGACAGCAACATTTTCAATTTTTAAATCGTAAAGCTAGTCGAAGTATTCAATCTTTAATGTTAAACTAACGTTTTTATACATCGTATTGTAAAAAATCGTTAGTGTAATCTGTTTCAGTAATGAAATTTCAACTACATGTTTGTAAACTTTATGTTTCTCTTAATACATAAGGAAATGATCTGCAGAAATAAAGGAAACAGTAGTATACCGCTGTTTAAAAGTCATAAATCGATTGAAACAGAAAAAAATCCGGGTTACAAACTAAAACCGAGGGAAACACATCAACTATAAGAAGAAAACAACGAAAATACAGAATCACTGTGAACAACAAAAACAAAAACAACAATGCAACACACACAGAAACGAACTACAAGATAACAACTGTCATTTTTCTTCACAGGACATGTTAAGAACAAATAGTGGGTTGAACCTAGCTATGTGGCTATCCAAATATGGCAATGTTAAATATAACACTAAAATGAGGCCATTACATGACAGGAATTACAGTACAAATAAATGCAAAAACATACCTGACAGATGAATACAAAAATAGATTACAATAGTACATTTCGATATGCTTATAGTTATCAAAGGTACCGGCTTATACTTAAATACGCCAGACGCGCGTTTCGTCTACACAAGACTCAGCAGTGACGCTCAGATCAAAATAGTTATAAAGCTAAACAAGTGCAGATTTGAGGAGAATTGAGGACCCAAAATTCCAAAAAAGTTGTGCCAAATACGGCTACGGTAATTTATGCTTAGGATAAGACAATCCTTAGTGTTTCGGAAAATTCATACTTTTGTAAACAGGAAATTTAGAAAAATTCCCATATAATCAGCTAACCCCAGAATAAAAACGAACACGTAAAACAACATACCCGGTAGGACAGCACACTAAACAGCAATTAAACGCCACAAAAGTGACGTCACAGGTAAATTTCTAAAACAAAGTTGATACTGTTCAAGATCAGGTTTGTAACTATGTCATTTGGTTAATTTTATAACAATTACACGAAAAAAAATATATCAGATTTTGTAATTTATTAGATAATTAATTTTATTATCCAGCTATGTTGGTATTTTTTATATTGCAATGCGAATTCACACTTAGCAAAACAGTCATAGGTTAAAACAGCAAAACAAAAATATGTTTTATTTCTATTTGGCGTTATAAGCTATGAACTCCATGTTTCGTGACACTACACCAACAAAAGACTAAAGATAGAACACTTTATCCAATGTAGAACTGATATCAAAAGTTCCAGAGAAACGTTCTAAATACCCCCCCCCCAAAAAAAAAAAAACCCCAATAAGAAACGAATTTGATTAAAAAAAAGAGCTATTAAAAAAACAAAATGCAATGTTTTGTTCGCAGGGAATTTTGTGTCCTTAATGCTCTTCAACTTCGTATTCTATTATGCCTATTTTAACTTTTTTTTTATTAGAGCGTCAGCGCTGAGTCTTTTGTAGACAGGGTAGGTGTACATAATTTGTAATCCTGGTATCTATGATGAGTATATTTTAAACGTTTGTTAACTTTCATTTTGATTTCTTAAATAATACAAGGGAATAAACTTATTTACATATGAGTTGTTTTCTAGATCTAGCACTGATGACGAATTCTGTTCTCTACATACATATTTCACCTGCGATCTGACTCAATTGAAAACTTTAGGTTTGAACATCTTAATTTTAGGTCTTTGTAAGCTTTTATTTTAGTTAAGCGGATTAAGGTGGAACCAATTTTTAACACGATAGTAATTTTTTAGGACCAGATCACGAATCGTTGCCTGGCCATTGGCTCAACATGGATTTGTCAACTGTTTTATGATATTGAATGAATGAATGAATGAATACTTTATTTGCAAGAAGCATATACATGCTATGGCAAACGAAAATATATACAATATATGACGAACAAAAGACAGCAGAGAACAGTAGTTACAGAGTATACAATAATATATGTGATCTAATTTTCCAAGCTGCATTTAAATAGTTACATAGTTTTACTGTCATAGATTTAGAATGAGCTTGTAATAAATTATCTAACTTGTGCCGATTTGACCAAGAACAGTAGAATAAAGGTAAAAATTCAATACCCACATATATATATATTTTGATATTGTCAAAACAATGACAAAACGTAACGTTGTATGAATGAAATCCATCTGAATTTGAACAGGAAACCAGACAGGCAAACGGTGGATTTTTACACCTAATAGCATTGTCCAATCAGTTATTTAAATGTCAAAATAAATTAGACATAAAGGTACATTATGCACGACGGATAATTTATTTCCATGTCATCATCTATTTATGTATGTAATTGTGTGTCCAAAATATAGGCTAGTACATGGACGAATTAATGCATAAACATAATCAAAACAACTTTGTGAATATAGGTTGTCACAAACTATAAAGTACTGAAGAATTTTCTAAAACTTGCTCTTTCTTATATTGCAATGTAAGGGGTAATTAAATGTGCGATTTATAGTTTTACTGTGAAAACTAAGTTATTTATTTTCTTATTTGTGCCCTCAAACGCAAATAAAGTATTTATAAACAAGAACTCAAACACATATCTATGGGAAACAGCTCGCCTGGACGAGTGCAGCAAAGTTTTATTATCAAATAATTCAACTGTCCTCAGATCACTTTGCCAGCACACTAAGACCTCTGCAGCATACATGTCTTACAAACATAATTATCTACAATGAGAAATAATGAAATAGAATCTTTCCTATCACAAAACCATAATTTCATAATGTTCTTTTTAACACCTGCAGAAAAAGCATAATGCGTTTACAATATTATAAGCTTATACAAAACATGTACACAGGGGGAGGGGTGGGGAAAAACTTCACTGCACTAAGACTGAGCTTCGAATGGTCAAGCTATGAAAATGTATTTTCAATGTTAACTTTTACCGCTAATGGCCAGTCCGTGCTATCATAAAAAGAACTTTAGGTGACTTATTGTTATGCTAAAACAATTTAAATATTATTGTAAACATAAACACATGTTCCCAAAATAACAACACACCCATGTGCTATCGATAGTTAATAAATACATTTAGTGAGACATTCCAAATAATGGTTTCTGTTCTAAAAATCAATATATTGTTTGAAGCTTTATCTACTAAAATAACATATTTGTTGTGAAGAGGTGATATCCATAACCTCAGGCTTTTTGGAAGGGTCTAAACCCAGTGAACTCATTGTACATCATATTATGTTGTTTCGTTGTTTTCCTCTTATACTAGTAGTTGATATGCTTCCCTCGTTTTTAGTTTGAAACCCGGATTTGTTTGTTTTCTCTCAATTGATGTATGACTTTTATACAGTGGTATTCTACTGTTGCCTTTATAGCAATATAAAACGAACTTTTTTATTTGAACGTTACATCAGTGTTTAGATCAAGTAGTCGATAGAATTAAACGAGTATCTAAGTTCACTTACAATACAAAGTTCGTTAATTAGAGACAACATCAAACGGTTTCCTGATGTAAAACGCATTAATCCATGCAAACCAAGTCAATGCAACCAGCAAAGAACTGAGAACCCACGCTACTCAAAGAACAGTAATTCACTCAAGATGTCACACACAAAGGTGATAAGTGCATTTGAAAACATAAAAAGAAGTATGATGCTGACAGATAATCAAAGGACGTCGTCAAGGTTTATATAAAAAAAACACTGGCCGAAAAGTAATGTCGGTTTCAGTTAAACGAGCACGGAGGAGAGGTGAGTCAACAAAAATAAAAACAAGCAAAAAATCGATTGGTAATAGCTTGTTGTTGTCAGACTGAGAAAAATAAACATTTAATTTAGATCAAATAAACAGGTACTATAAATATGTTTTTGGACGTCCAGTTATACAGTACTGGAACTTTGGACTCCTTCTAGAAATATAAGGAATACATTGGGACCTGGCAACAGGCCATCAGCAGATCATTAACATGGGTGTTGCAATGATAGATTCTGTATCTTTCAAAAGGTTCTCTCTATATACATGATATACACAGGATATAGGATCCAATTGCCAACCGGGCTTTATAATTACTGCTAATCTACGTCATATGTAATTCGGTACATCCCTTAAATTGTTTATATAATTTTGAGTAGGGACTCCATATAGCTGCAGAGTACTAAGCGCATCTAATGGCACTACGTAGTTATAAACGCCTTTTCTGCACTGTGGAAATTGCCATATTCAAATTTATTTGTTTTGTCTACCAAATTCTGCTCAGGGTTACTGTGACAAAAATGACATACTATACATTTTTGTACAGCACTAATTGCATTATCATAGTGATAAATGAGCATGAAGTCATAAACACTATATATATATATACGTAAATAGTACACGGAAGTTCAGAATGAATTAAGTTTCAAATTCTTCTACATTCAAGTCCGTGCGCCTCCACAGAGAGTTGTATATGTACAGTAGACAGTCATAGCATGAACTTATCACAGCTTAATGCCTCTTCTAAGAAACTATGTATTTATATGTGTATTATTGGTGTGGATGTAATTTTAAATATTTGCCTATATTTTATACAGAGTTTGGTAATAAAGATATAATTCTTAATGGCATATTTAATACATATCAAGGAAAAAACGACAATTTACAAAACAAAAATAAATTGTGATGTTAAGATTTTTGTTTTGATTGGATTGTGCTGTTGGATTGCTGTTTCAGTGACATTTTTCTCACTTCACCTATCGCTAAATAAATTCAAACAAAATTTGCAATATAAACTATTATACAAGTATCGTTTCAGTAAATCCTTATTTTTGGTTCATGTACAATGTCTGCTGATCAAGTCATTTAGATGCTTAAAATTTTTAAATTTCTAATAAAATTGTTTTGCTACTTTATTTTAAATTGGTCTTATTACGCCTCTGTAACTGTATGGTCTATTGAAGGAAGATTTAAAGTTCAACATATCCACATTAAATATAACAATTTAATATTTTAAATAAATTCAAACTGTGACTTTAAATAATCTGAATTGCGACTCCAGATGTTAGCATTCTGATTTAAAAAAAAAAAAAATATATATATATTTCTATGGATTAAAATATCTTTTAAAACTATAAAGCTGGAAATGTGAAATAAGTTTTAAAAAAATCTATACAGTTAGATTTTCAAGATTTCAAGGTCATTATCAAAATCATATTACTTTGTACTTTTAGAACTTTTAATAGAAAAAAAATCAAAAAGTTTAAATTCGAGTTACGTCAATGTATTTAATTCATGCTATTTACAATTCTTAAAGTCAAGTAAAAGTTGCACAAAATTGATCAGAAAAAAAAATTGCCAGTGTTCGAGATCAAGTAGGAGTTAAATGGTTTTTAAAAAGTCAGATTCAACTTTGTTACATAAAATGTTAAATGCACAATTTCCACACTTCCAGAGTCATCACTACTTTCAAATAATAGAATTATAACACGGAAATGTCTGAGTGGTGTTTTCCCCATTTACAGACATGTAATTTTAAATAATTGACCAATCACGAGTCAGAAGTCAATCGTTTACTTGATTATTATTTTTCCCAGACTCTCAATCATAACCGTCCTATTTGATCTATTTCCATAGGAACAGCTTTTTCCTATTTGGATTGTTTTACAGTAGGCATTTGTGGGAATTTAATTTTTATAAAGCTTGGTGTTCATTGTGAGCACACACTCCGTGTTGAAATCCATACTTTGACCTATGATTGTTTTAACTGTTTATAAATTGTGACTTGGATGTTCGGTGTTGTCTCATTGGCAATCATGTCACATCTGTTTAGTTATAAGTCTTTGCAAAATGATAATACTTTTATTTCAACAAAACAAAAACACTATTGCATGTTCAGAATGAATAACATTACTTTGAATTCCTCTTCATACAAGTATAAATAATTAACTAAATCTAAAGAGAATACAATTCTAATAATTATTGTACTCAATACACTAATGTAACACGCATCTTTGGTCCTTTCTTCTTTATTTCAAAACAGGTACTTTCAATTTTGACTCTGAGGTATTAAAACATTTTCTAACTGAGGCTTTACATGACTGAGGCTTTACATGACATAAACCAAATTAACTGATCATATGCATATTTCTAAGATAAGGTGTTTTTTTTTCATTTGCAGTACATTCTTCTTGATAAATTGTCTTTTTTTTACCTTTGCAATGTATTCAATAAAGAAACGAAACTCGTCTTCAACCTGCATATTTCTACTTTTTGTCTTCATTGTTTCTTTTATATCAATCTCTCTAAATTGCTATCTGATTAGTATAAACTGAGGCTTTACATAGTGTACTATGTAGAGTAAAACATATATAAGTATGAACTACTAAATATATAAAAACAATGTCACGGTCCAAATAATATGAGTATTGTCTTGTTTTTGGACAAGTGCATTACACGGTCATACATAAAGTTAACCCAAGTTTCAATTGATATATGTGAAGATGTTCCGTTCTAGTTTCATGTAAAGAATCTTGTATGTAAAACTATATACACTATGCACATGAATTAAACTGCTGCTTTGTTAGAACCCCTGACAATGTTAACCTTTAATTGAATTACTTAGTCGCTCCTCTTCTAAAGATTCTGGAACAAAACTCAGGGGAAGTAACTCTCCAGTTTTCATCATTTTATAAGATAAATCTGGTTTTGTCATATAAACATCCCAGTCGGTTCCAAACTGAAAGATAAAGTAAAACTATGATAAGGGTATTTGGTCATTTATATTTAATATACAGGGTGCATTTTAAAATATGTTCAACCTAGCGACAAATAAAAAGACATCTAGAGTGTCAACTGTGATTTGGATATTCTATAACGGTCCACCAAGTTGGAAGATGCATAAATAAACCCGCAGGTAGAAAACAGCTTTGCAACTGATTAGAGCTACTTTCTAGAACTATCTCAGTGGTCGTACTCGTCCTGAATATCTCTGAAATATTTCAAACTTGATTTTAAGCATCAATTAATCATCTTGAATTTCTCTAACTAATATATACCCTTCCGTACTAATTTAATTCATCCCATGTTTTTTGAAGATTAAATTTTTGCACAATCTTTTGTTTTTGTGTAGTGTTTTTAACTGACGTTTTTTTTCATCTTTATTATCTATACCAGCACGTGGAATGTTTTTTTCTGCAACTTAAAGTTTATGATATCTTGATATGAGCAGTATAGTTTCTTCCTTTAATCAATGTTATTATATGTACTATCTTTGAGTTTTAACTTTTAATTATATCATTATCTTACCTCTACTAAGAACTGTCTACAAGCTCCACACGGCACTATATGAGAATTTTTCAAGTCACTGAAAATAAATAAAACATGGTATACTCTGTTGAAAGTAGCATACAGTGTTTTGCCTTGAAAAAAGAAGGCGATAGATCGAAATTGAAAGAAAATATCAAAGATCTATATTATAATCAACGCCAAAATTGCACAAACTTCCTATCCCTTCCCAAAACAAAGCACTTTGAAAAAGGGCCAACTGACAGGCAGTTGAACATGAAGTGGGGTAGGTAGAACTAAATCCACCCCCTTCAATCCAGACCAGTTAACTAATCAAAGTCACAAACAAGAACATACAATGTAAAAATCAGAATAGCAAAATCACCTTTTCTCTAAATAAAGAGAAAAATACATAACAAAAATACAAGTACAAGTAAACAAAAACAGGCATAACAAACAGTTGCACCGTAAACAAAATAATTGCAGTTACTTAAAACAAGCTCAAAACACCTGCTGATACGAAACATACCAATTAATTTATTGATTGAAAACAAATGATGTTGACTGAATAGTGTGATGGACAGAATGGCTAGTCAATCATTTTATTGTTTACCTTGAAATAGCTATGGCTTTAAATTTTCTATACCCCTCCGACACAGCTTTAACAATTGCAGTTCTCTCGGCACATATAGACAGTCCGTATGAGGCATTCTCTACGTTACAACCTGTGAAAATCAAACATATGATCTGTTTGAATTCTTGCATTTATATAGTATATCAAAGTAGACAAAACATATATTAAATACAATGGAACAAGTCATTAGTCTTTTTTTATTTTTTATATTTCAAACTCTTCAAGATCACCTCTATCCTGTCTTTTGGTCAATGTTCACTTGTTCACAATTAATCAATGTTCTATGCAATGGCTTAAAATAAAAAGACAAAAAGACATATAATAGTACATAAGACACAACATAGAAAACTAAAGACTTAGCAACACGAACCCCAACAAAAACTTGGGGTAATCTCAGGTGTTCCGGAAGGGTAAGCAGATCCTGCTCCACATGTGGCACCCGTCGTGTTTCTCATGTTATTACAAATCCGTTAAATAGTCTAATTCGGTAGATCAAATTCGTGAAAAGGGAAAGGGTTTTGTAGTTACGACATAATGAACATATCCGATATCATCTGTGAAAAGGTTTTTTCCAAAACGGTCAACAAACTCGTGATGCATGGCGTCCGTAAAATTTACGAAGGGATGATTTCAACTTCATCATTTGGAATATGATTATGACAGTGCCGTTGGTGACTGTTTAGAAGTTAATATTTCCAAACATTCTACTACAATCGGAATGATTTGAAAAAATAATTACAAAACTGCTCATATTGCAAACTTAACTTTTATGTTTCGCCCACTCGGGTAGGTCATGTAGGTACTATGCCAGAATGTCAATGCTAATGCTAATGAACATTAATAATAACGATATGAATTAACGATCATGGCATGGTTCCAAGAAATTAATCTGCAATTGTTTAACCCCCATTGATCAGCAGCTTCTATATTTTAAATTTTCTTGTTATAACTACAATCGGCACTGTCAACTTTTTCTACTTTAAGCCGGTACCTTAAAGGGAGATAACTCTGTAAAAGCAGCTAAACGTTTTAATTACGTTGTGTTGTTAAGGGAATATTAAGCTTCTCAATGATCAAAATAAGTGTTTGTCAAACTGCTATATAACAAGTGTAATTTTTCTGATAAAACGGTTAGTTCAAATTTTTAAAAAATTTTATATTTATGTCAAAGGGTCAAAGTAAATACTTTGTCAAAATTTTATGAAAATTAGACGAGCCAAATTAATTTTAGTTAAAATGTTGGGTACCACCTTAAATTAATCTGCAATAACTACATTCACTTTTATGTAGTGTTTATAACGACATTGACTACCTACGAGGTTCTTGCACGGTCGGCTTTCTTCATACAGTCAGCTTAATTTAAGGCTAAAGCTATTTTTACTTTAAATTTGACCGTAGCAACTGTAAAATCGGAAAACTGCAATGCTATTTTTACATTAATTACCCGTATAAAAACTGAACAAACAGCACAAAACCAAACTATATCTATTTCTATTTGTTAATCAAAGAGCTGAATAGCTCTGAGGGGAAAGACGGCCCTTGTTTTCGTATTATTTTATTTGGGGGGGGGGGTTAGAATGAAAAAAAGAACAGGTTGACAATATTGAAATCAATTGTTGTTTAATGTAATTTCCTTTCCTTAGTTTAGGATTCAATTTTGACCAATGGAAGAGATCTGCATCTTCTAAATCTAAACATTCGATTAAAGTTGATAGTTAATTATCTAAAATTCAACTGAATTCTGTCATTTAACAACAACTACAATTTTTTTAAATCTTTTCATCTTAATTGTGTACCACTGAACTACAGGCTAAGGCGAATTTTCCATTTTGTGTGACAGTACTCAAGATTTTTATTTTTTTTTTCTCAAGAAAGTAAGGACTGAAAAATCTATTCAGTTTTAAATGTCCAATGATTTGAGTTCCCAGTTACAACTCTCATCACAGGGATACAGGTACTAATAAAAAACAATATGATTGATGTAAACTGTGAGAAGTTTAAATTTAACAAATACCAATTTAATTAGTGCACGATTCCTGAGAATGATCGATTTGAATAACCAGTGAAGAATATTCTTGCTTCTGCATAGTGTGGCATCCCTTTCATCAATCTCAGTAAGATTTGTTGGGGGGTTTTCCACACTATAAAAACAAAATGAATGATGTGAGGGGATGTCACTCTGGTCAACCCCATAGGGGATTGACGGCTTGAAGCCGTCTTTCCCCAAAAATACTTGTCAGGGAACAACAGTACAATCTACAGATATATATAGCTGTTTGTATTTAGTGTTTTTTTTTTTTAAAGTTACCATGATTGCATGTTATAACTGTACAATCAGAACAATACAATACAATTGAAATGAAAGCGGGGAATGTGTTAAAGAGACAAAAACCCGACAAAAGAGCAGAAGATAGTCAAGGGCCATCATAGAGTTTATAACGCAACGAGAAAATCAAACTAAAAGCTGAATACTAGTTCAGCTATTTTCATAATGTGATGTTTCTACATTAAATTGAGGTGTAACAACTGTATCATCAGCACATAGACCGGTTATACTCCTACTGGAAATTTACCTTTTATAACTGTACCATCAGCACACAGTAAGGCTGCTCCTACTGGGAATTTACTGTATGGCATATATGCAGCCTTCTTCGCATCTCGACTTGACTTTAACAACTTGTAAATAACGTCTGAAAATAAACTTTCTGTTATACTATTTTTTCATATATAATAAAGGAGCACACGTCAATAAAACAACAACCCAAAAGACAGAAAAGATAAAGCAGAAAAAACATTGCGGCTAATTATTTCGTGTTATTAAAAATAATATAGTCTGACAGAGAATATTTTATTTTTCACATAATTTCGATATTAATTAAAACTGAAATGTCATCTAACAGTTGTACACGGTCTTACTCTTTCATGCATTATCAACTCTAGGTCTCCAAACCTCTAATAGAAATTATCGAAGCAATATCTTGAATGGGGTCTTCTGTATAGGAAAGAGCAACTCAGTGAAAAAGTCTTTAGACTTGACGGAGTTTTAAAATATGGGACACGATGGCATGGATGAGAGAAGCCGTCATACTATTTTCTTTTGATAAATCGTTATAGGAGCAATAGAATGTGGGCCATCTAATTTGTTATTTCTATATTGATTAATGGTATGCCATGTGTTACCAGACAAACATGCATGAATAAATATACATTCTTGTCATTCAAATATGGATAATATTTGACGTAAAATATAAACACATTTCAGAAAATGTAAACAACTTTTAGAATATTAAAATTTAAGTACATATCTGCATGCAGCACTATAAAATAGGCACGATTCGAGCAGACGTCATGACAATTCCCGTTACCTTAAAAACGTAGAATAAAAGTACATACTAATAAATTTTACAACTTATAAATCGCAAGTTGTCAATAAAACATGTCCAATACAGCAATTAAAAATATAATAAAAACATTGCATATATTTACGTCATTGCAGATAACCACGTTTACATGTACTTGTGTATATTGATTTTCTGTTGACTTTTACAGTTTCTTTTCTCGAATCAAGTCAGAATTTAACTATATAATTTGATGTTTATTAATTAATTCATTCATCATTTTAGTATGTTAAGAAGGTAATTCCTTTTTAACAGCAAGGGATTAACAATATAAGTAAAAAACAATATTAATATCCTGTCTGCACAATCCCAATGATCATCCCTAATCATACAATCCTGAATGAACCGGATTATAGCGAAATAAACTACGTAATTATTGATATGTAGCAATACACATAATAATTAATAATAAATAAGCTTTACTTAGACATGTTAGAGTCGGCAAGGTTTTCAAACAGAGACAACATAGGCTCTAATGAGCTTTTAACCTACATTAATACAATACACATTTTTAGAATTCATCGATATTACATAAATACATAATTATGTTACATATATGCATACTTCTACATAAATATAATGTCAATACAAACACAAACTATTGCCGCTTTTACAACAGAAATAAGTGCTAATAAAGACCTCGTTGAACTATGGTGGCTTTATTTAAGTGCTTTCTGCAATGTCCGTGCTTAGAATCCAGATGCGGATTTAAGAGGGCAGGCCGTCCCTAGTCCCCTTAGGAGCTTCACATATTGGGCCATTCCAGTTAATGTCTGCTAAAGGGGGATGGATGGTCCTTTCTGAGGGGTGTAAAATTTATACATCTTAGGGGGTGTAATTTAGGTTTTTTTCCTCTGACACCTACAATTATACACACAAAACCTCTGAGGGTTTTGCTGCAGTAAATAGATAGGTCAATTTTTCCCATAAAAGCCCATCCACCCAATATGAACAGAAACTCTACATCTGATAGGTCTTACATTTTTGTAATATTAAGATCTGATAGGTAATTTTTCATGAAGCTTTTTTCTGATACGTTTAAAAGAAATCACCCCATCTGTCCCCACCTGTCAGAAATTAACTGGAATGGTCCATTACAAATGCAAAGACTCAAACTGACGATGTCTACATTGTAACTATTCGCACCCCTTTAAAAAAAATCCCGATTGGATCCGTACCTTGTGCCGCTTTACCCCCTTTTCACATCTACATGTCAGCTTACGTTCATACATTCATTTTTCAATCGCCTAACCTTTTTTCAATGTATCTTGGTCGTGTTATTCTCGGTTATACGGTTTCATGTATTTATGGTTAAAGGGGGTCTGAATGAGGGTCCTTCATTGCTGTATCCTTAAATATTTATGCTATTTATCTGTATTCTTTATTTTTTGTCCATTGTTTTCTATCCATTATACCATAGCACCCCATTATCTTATATAGTTTTTTTTTCTTGTTTTCTCCTCCTCCCCCCTCTTTTCTGTATTTTTTGACAATTATTTTCTATACTGTGAACCTTATATTAAGGTGGTATCCAACACTTTCACCAAAATAAATTTGGCTCGTTTAATTTTCATAAAATTTTGTCAAATTATTTACTTTGACCCTTTAACAAAAATATCAAAATTTCAAAAATTTTGACCAACAGTTTTGTCAGAAAAATTACACTGGTTATATAACAGTTTGACAAACACCAATTTTGATCATTGAGAAGCTTAATATTCCTTTTACAACAGAAACTTATTAAAACGTTTAGCTGACTTTACAGAGTTATCTCCCTCTAGCGTTAGGTACCACCTTAATCATACCCACGTATATATCTGATAATTCTCTGATATTTTTTTATGCTATAATTACATAATTAACTGTCTAGATTGATTCTATCTGCGTGTTTATTAACGAAAACAAGCACTTTGTGTTAAGATATTATTACATGTGAATAGAAACATGTTCGTGCATATATATTCGGAGTAACCTATAACAAAGTATTAGTATGCACAACATGTAAATATCTACAGCTATATATACATTTGTTTTAGTATTTATTCGTTTTCCTTAGAACTTTTAAAATCTAGAAAATGTTCTTCCAATAAATGTATAAATTTGGAATTCCTAAATTGAACTTTTTCAGCTTTGACGCAAAAATAACGTGTCTCAGAAAATTCAGTCAACCGTTCACGTACTACATGTACATTACAAAACTTGTTCCACTTTTTTTTAACCATGTTAAGAAATTGTGCCATATAAGAAGCCGTGTTAAACTGTCCTTAATTTTTTTTTTTTGGTACCAAAACAATAGTGTCAATGTTTGAAATTGCTATTTTTATTTCGATCAATTTATGTGATGTGCATGTATAGTGACTATACACCAGAAAACATTACATTAAAATATACTGAAGACAAACCAGTCGATTAATGAAAATATGACACGTTATTTAGAGACAGACTGAAAATTATTCAGCTGAGCATATTATGGAGGTCAAGAATGTTGATATATATACATGCATATATAAAAAAGAAGATGTGGTATGATTGCCAATGAGACAACTGTCCACAAGAGATTATATACTCATTTATTTACTGTTCACTAATGGAAATTATTTATAATGTTCCTCACGTTGAAACTCCACACCATGAATAGATATATTTGATGTTTACAAAGCGTATTTATTGATATATATATTGATTTCGCCTTCGATTCTGACAGACAATGTCGATTTTACACCGAAGGTCGATGTCATACGCAGTCGTTCGTCTGAAACTAATTATATGTACTACGTATTTACTTGTTAACTTCCTTCTAAGTAAGGGGGCTTATTATATACACCTGGAACTTAATATACGTTATGCAGTATATTCAAGTATCATATTTACTATCTAATACATTTGCTTTGATTTGAAAACGACTTTCCTCGATAATAAATTATGTTTTCTTGTATTTGTTTACACACTGTCAGAACCCCTACTGGAATGAAAATTAATATTAATTATCAAGTCTTTACAATATTCTTTATCGTGATATTTTTCTTCATTTATAATACTCAGAATTTATCAAAATTGTAGTTCTATGCGTTTTTATGTGTTTTAAATTAGTTGATTACAATTACTGAAAAAGTACAAACATTTTGTACATAAATCTATGATCGTGACTGATAACGTATTTTAGAGGCGAATCGCGGCAGGTGTCGTATGTGGAGCAGGATCTGTTTACCCTTCTATTTTCGTCGTTTTTCATGTTTTTTCCAATATTGTATTGTCTGTTTGTGTTCGACCTTAAAATGAGTTTGAATGCAATTTGGTAACTTTTGCCTCTCTTTTGGTACACAATACAAGTAAAATGAAGTCGAAAGAATTTGAGTGAATGACCCTGCATTTCGACTCTCTCTCCACCTAAGGCTCCTCATCATTAGTTTTAATACCCAAAACTATTCTTCAATGTGATATTTCTATTCCGTTAAATATAATAGTTTGCTACAAAAAAAAAAAAAAAAAAAAAAAAAAAAAAATGAGATAAACTACAGCCCCACCCACACCTTTTCACAAAAAAATATATATAAAAAGGAAATTTTAAAACCTTACAATGCACTTTATCATACTTCATGTAATTCAAGGAATCATGATGTCTCACATTGTAATGCATGGTTATGAATATATATTTTTCACTCTTTTACTACTTATTAAAAATTATTTGTTTTTTTTTTCAAATGACTGTATGTATACATGTACATGTATATTAATTTGTTTAACTATTTGATCATTAATTTATTTATCATCAGCATCATTATTAAAATAAAATCGTCGCCGTCGTTGTTGTCATCAACATCATCATCATAATCATCATTTTACTAATCAGCGTTTTTTTTATATAATATACTAGAACACACCCGCGAAATCGCGGGCATTAAGAGCGTAGTTTAAAGTATGTAAATTGTTGTTGGAAGAATTTTGTAAAATATTGAATGACTGGAGAATTTCAGCAAAAGTATCATAAGTCATAGGTTATTAAGGACAGGAAAATGCTTCTTTTTTTTTTATCCCTCCTCCTTTATTTCCAATATTCCCATTTTTTTGTTTTCTATCAATTTCAATATAAACATACATTTAGTATGTTATGAACATTCAAGTAAGAAGCCTGTAATTCAGTGGTTGTTGTTTGTTTATGTGTTACATATTTGTTTTTCTTTCATTTTTTTGTACATAAATAAGGCCGCTAGTTTTCTGGTTTGAATTGTTTTACATTGTCAGTTCGGACCCTTTTAAAGCTGAGTATGCGGTATGGGCTTTGCTCGTTGTTGAAGGTCGTATGGTAACCTATAGTGGTTAATATCTGTGTCATATTGGTTTCTTGTGGAGAGTTGTCTCAACATGGCAATCATACCACACCTCCTTTTTTTTGTAATCAATGAATTTTGTAAAAGATTTAATGACTGGAGAATTTCAGAAAAGGTATCAAAAGTTAAGTATCATAAGTCATAGGTTATTAAGGACCGGAAAATGCTTTTTTTTTTTTAACCCTCCTCCTTTATTTCCAATATTCCCATTTTTTTGTTTTCTATCAATTTCAATATAAACATACATTTAATATGTTATGAACATTCAAGTAAGGAGCCTGTAATTCATATTTGTTTTTCGTTCATTTTTTTGTACATGAATAAGGCCGCTAGTTTTCTGGTTTGAATTGTTTTACATTGTCAGTTCGGACCCTTTTAAAGCTGAGTATGCGGTATGGGCTTTGCTCGTTGTTGAAGGTCGTATGGTAACCTATAGTTGTTAATATCTGTGTCATATTGGTCTCTTGTGGAGAGTTGTCTCAACATGGCAATCATACCACACCTCCTTTTTTTTTGTAATCAATGAATTTTGTAAAAGATTTAATGACTGGAGAATTTCAGAAAAGGTATCAAAAGTTCATATGAATATTTTTAGCGCTTATCTGTATATTATGAACATTCATTACCATATAAATATAGTGTATTTACTTTCAATTCAAAGTTTACTAATCGATCCATAGTGGTCATTGATATAGTATACAGACCCTCTCTATTTAATAAACTCTGTGACTGCCTTGGATAGTAAACTTGAAAAAGATAGCAGATAGAATTCTGAAAATACACTTTATTCTTTGTATATGTATGTTCAAAGTATACAGAAAAACGCAAACCGGAAGTCTAACCTGACTTAAAATATCGTCCAATGACGGGACAATATCCGGATGCCTTTTTTCTCGTTTTTCTCCAAAAATAACTCAATCTGAATAATCATATGAATGGATGACAAATGGCACTATGCACTGTACCTATAGGACACAAAGGCGTGTTGATTATTTTATTGTGGAAAGAAGAGAAGCGACACCCAAAATGAGGTCTTCTCGTTTAATAGTATAGATATCCTATATGTATATATCAATACATGAAATAACCAGAAAAAAGATAAATAATTCTGTTTCATATGCAAGTTTTCCTAATTTTACGTAAAACTCTAAATAGGAAAACTTATAGTTATTTTCCTTACCTGCATCTGAACTCTTGTTCTCCATGTTATTCAAATACGTAAAACTGAATGAATAAAGACTTGTTTACTATTTCTATTTACCACCAGGGTCAGCAGGTGAAAGTTGAAAGGTTTATGCATCTTCAACCGGAAGTGTAAAAATCATAACAAATACTTCAACATCCGCTATGGCCGCCTCCATGAAGAAAAGCATGTCCAGCAAGAAAAGGTTGTTTTACTTACAATCATGTCATTTTTAACATTCTAAATGAATGAAAACTATATTCTATCAATTCCTTTTCATACAAAACAGTTACACGTTAACAAAATTAAGTAAACGCCTTCGCTCAAAAACACGTTTTTTTAACATGTATACAAAATGTACATGATTTACACTAATAACTTAAGTTATTATCTATTGCTTTCATCACTTCATGTCGATCCGGCCCAAAATCGATACGCTCAAGTCGTTCCGGTCCAATTCTATCTGGTCCACAATTATAGTCGACGAGGCCCAATTTGAAATATTAAAAATGATTACCATACATAATTTAAATTTTCAATATTTTATTTAGGATACATGTATGTATGTAACATTGTATGTATATATATATGTACTTGCACTTACTTATAATGTAGATCCAAATGTTAAAGGAACACCTGAGCTGCAAGGGTATAGTTGAATCTGTGTACACTCCTTAGGCCAAATCAAAAAGTATGTGTGATTCCAGTTACATCTGAAAAAAGTTAGGGTAGGTAGATAGGGAAGGTAGGGTTACTGGAACCACACATATATTTTTACTTGGCCTTATCAGGATTTACAGCTGGTTGGGAACAACTCTAGCTAGCCCTAAAATGAGAGGACTATCCCTTTTATGAGGGGTACTTTTAGTCCAAATAAGCATGACATCTTGGAAGGCCATTTTAAAATTTTGCTTTGACACCTTCCTGTGATGTAAAGCCTCAAAGATAGAAATACTATAGCCTTTCAAGATGTTATTATTATTTGGACTAGGCCAAGGGTACTTTTCAAGTGATAAAATTTGTATATTTGTTAAAACCTCTTTTTAGTACAAATGACTGCATATTTATATTACTATTTAAAGAAACTTTTCCCAAAGATCTATACATCTATCTGGTATTACATGGTAAAAGCATGTCCAAGATTTTTTTTAAATTCCTGGACATATACAGGGATCTCCATGGCCTGTTTAATCGTTCAAATGTCTAGCGCCATCGTCAAATGACCCGCACCATCGTTAAATTGTGTTTCGCCATCGTTCAAAACTGTTATCATTTTTTATAGCCAGACGCCATTTTTTAGCAATTATAATCAAATACATGTAATTGCAAATATATTTGATTCAGGAAAATGGAAGAGTTGAGTGTTGATGAGTTTATGTTAGGAGACTTTGACAGTGACAGTGATAAAGAAGATACTGCAGTTCACCAAAAACAGAATCAGAAGAAAAGAAAAAATGAAGGACTTAAAAAGAAAGAGAAACAAATTGCTTCAAAACAACAGAAGAAATTACAAGAAGCCTCTGTAAATCAGAAGCAAACTAAAATAACTGATCTGAAAAATACAAGGTAAACAACTGTCTTTTTGGTTTCGACTAGTTAAATAATCATGTCTTGGAATTGTTATATAAGTCTGAAGTTATAAATTCATAAATTACTGCATGCATGTGTAATTGTGAATCTGAACCACTGGTAAAAATGTGATTGCACATATTTTTCAGTGGCGTCCCAGAACTCATAGAGAGGGGGGCTCTCATCATGCTTCAGTGATTCATTGTAAAATCAACAAAATTTTCATTTCTGCCTATGTTTTTAGTAAAAATTTTAGTAAGATTACTACTGAAATTATGAATGCTAGTTTTTTAATATCATTGTTAACTCGTTAAGTCCCATTTATAAAAACTTCACAATAATTTCTGAGCTTACTATGCATGTACTTAAAAAAGTAAATGAATTTCAGAGCCATATTGTTTAAGTAACATTTTCTGGAGTAGAAATGAAAAGAGAACATAAATCATCATAATTATGTAAATCTTTTCTCATACATGTTATAGGAATAACAAAGTATGGAAATAATTCAAAATTATTTGCTACAAGAATTTTCAAGAGATCACAGTTTTAAGTGACAAAACTTTATTTCTTTTATTGCTTTTTATGTACATTTCATATATATTTATAGATTTATTTCATGAGTATATATATATTTTTATGTCCCATCTATGATAGTAGGCATTATGTTTTCTGGTCTGTGGATCCATTAGTGCGTCAATTCTTCTGTGCGTCCGTTCAGGAAGTTTTTGGTCAAGGTAGTTTTTGATGAAGTTGAA
Source organism: Mytilus galloprovincialis (assembly GCF_965363235.1). Classification (NCBI taxonomy): domain Eukaryota; kingdom Metazoa; phylum Mollusca; class Bivalvia; order Mytilida; family Mytilidae; genus Mytilus; species Mytilus galloprovincialis. Next base: position 62,016,348 of record NC_134850.1, on the reverse strand, counting down.
GTCCAACCAACTTGAAACTTAGTACACTTGTTGCTTATGATATGATCTTTCTAATTTTAAAGCCAAATTAGACTTTTGACCCCAATTATACAGTCCACTGATCATAGAAAATGAAAGGGGGAGTTTCAGGTTAACGTTTTTGGTCAAGGTAGTGTTTGATGAAGCTGAATTCCAATCAACTTGAAACTTAGTACACTTGTTCCCTATAGTATAATCTTTCTTATTTACTACCATATTAGATTATTACCCAATTTCACGGTCCATGGAACATTGAAAATGATAGTGCAAGTGGGGCATCTATGTACTTTGGACACATTCTTGTTATCAATATACCGATGCAGTTTTACAAGTTTAATTGTAAACAAAATTTGATTAAGTTCCTATGAATACTTATACTTTGCCTTATAAAACTTTAAATACAATGTTTAATAATGGGGTTGCTGATGTATGCATCTTTTTAATTTCCTCTATCAGCAAAACAAAGAAAACATCAAAGACACACACACAGTCTTTAGAAGCATTGAAAGATAAAGATCCAGAATTCTATGAGTTTCTGAAAGAAGAAGGCAAAGATCTGCTGGCTTTTAATGAGTCTGATGGTTAGTATAGCATTGACCCCATCATATTTCTGTTACAGAATATACAGCTGTTAAGTTCATATGCCTTGTAATCAGATAAAAAGATTATTGATTGTTTTTCAAACAAAAGTTTTTTCTCAGCTACAATCTTGTCAAAGGACGATATCTCTGAGATGAGATATGGCCAAGAAACATCCTCCAGTTTGAAAGGCCATTGATAATGTTAATTTGGTTTATCACAATTTTGACTACTACATTGTTGATGTTAACATTGACAATGTCATATGAACCCTTGATTTCTGATGAAAATTTTCTATATTGAGTGAGTGCTATGATATGAAAAATTAGAAAAAAAAAGATGAAAGAAAAAAATACAATAAAAAGCATTAAAAGTTAAAACATGTGAAATATTTATATTATTATTATTATGTTGATAAAGAAATAGAGTTCTTTAGCAATTGAAAATTTTGATTTAGTTTTTTCAATATTTAAAACCAATCTAGTTGTGTACTGTCATCTTATTGATATATATTTAAAGGGAGATAATAAATACAAATATCAATGAGTTTTCAAGTTCTATTATGTCATCTTTGTGTCTTTATTCATTTTGTTAAAATAAGAAATGCATAAAAATGTCATCAGTTATATCTTATCCATATTAGACTTGAGCCTTGTTAGGATAGTTATGTACAGAATATAAAGAATTTTTTCACCTCATATAAAAAAGAAGATGTGTTGTGATTGCCAGTGAGACAACTCTCCACAAGAGACCAAATGACACAGCACAGCCCATACCGCATAGTCAGCTATAAAAGTCCCCAAAATGATAAATGAAAAACAACTCAAATGAGAAAACTAATGGCTTAATTTATGAACAAAAAATGAATGAAAAACGATGTGTAATGGTTATTTATGTTCTGTACATTAATGTTGCCAAATTCATGAAATGCCTTTAAGCCACCAGTTACTCTAGATTGATTTTTTTTTTTATTAATATTGAATTTATGCAGTTATGTTAAACAACAAATAACTCTTGATTGAAACAATGTTTACCCTTTTTTTTGTATTATAGATGAAGAATTGAGTTCTGATGATGAAGATCTAGATGATGAAGTTCAGGATGATGACAGTGACAAAGAAGAAGATTATGATGATATACCAACAAGTAGTGACGAGGAGGGAGACTTACATCAACCTCCTCAGGAACTAGAGGTTGGTATAATATTTATTAGGGGATTTAGATTTAATAAAACCTCCAAAGAAACTGAAGGTTGTTAACATAACATTAAAGCTCAAACACAGCTCCTTAGTGCTATTTTTTTTAGAACCATAAATTACTTTTTTATACATTTCACCTTTTTCAGATAAAATATATTTTGATCATTTCAGTTTAAGTTAACAGCATGGTAGTCATTTCTATTTTTTTTTTTATCAGAATTTATTTATTTTTGGATGTTCAACCTCACTTTCTGCCCTGTTGGCTATGCATGGCTGCCATATTTTAATGATTAAGGAAGCATTGGTGCGTTGAAAGAACCACAACCTTTGCCTGGAAAAATAGAAACATAAACTCTGAACCTCAATTTGGCAGGCTAGTGATACAACAGTCAGATAAACTTTTTTAGACTGCTCTGGCCAGGAGACCCCCATTACCTTCATAAAACTTTTATGATAACACAAAATTCTGTTTCAGTGAGTTTATACTTACTTTATTTTATGAAATATCTGAGAGTATGATAAAAATACTGAATGAGGTAAGAATATTAATTGAGTCTTGTTACAATAATGTATGGTAATTTTACAGGTTGCCAGTGATGTCAGCATGAGTGATGAAGATGAGGAGGAAGAAGAAGGAGGGGACAATGATAAGGAAGAAGAAGATAAACCAAAAAAGAAAGAAAAGAAAAATAAAGGCCTGCTAGTTACCAGTAAAATGATCAAGGATTGGTCCGATACTGTACAGGTAAGGGCTTATAATACTGTGAATCAAAAATATTTGTATATTTATAAATTATTGCGATTGTTGAAAAGTAGACAGAAATACTGAACACAAACAATGATATCCTAATTTACATTTGAAGTTTTAACTTATCCTCATCAATTCATGGACTTTAAAAATGATTTTGTTATATACCTATTTTTAAACTAGTAAATTAGGAAGCCAAAAGATTCATGTCTTGTTCTATAATTTAGAATTTTATCTTTTTCTACAAGTAGCGAAATTTAGAATCCTAGAAAACATTTATAGATTATCTTTGGTCATCTCAAAGAGAGTACTGTTAATTCAGAAATTATTGGGTGTATTTATTACTGTGATTTTATCATTTTATACTTGAGCGTGATTTAAATTTTGACGATTTTGAGAAAAATCCTGTTTGAAGGATGTACATCTCTGAGGAGTCAAAAGTTTCTAGAATTAAACTTTTTTTCTTAACCGGATTTTTCATTGATTTTTACCTATTTTTATACGCCCGTCGTCTTTTAGACGGGACGTATTATGGTATACTGTTGTCCGTCCGTCCGTCCGTCCATCAGTCTGTCCGTCTGTCCGTCCCTCCGTCGTCCACACTTCGGACAATAACTCAAAAACACTTTCACCAATTTCCATGAAACTTAAGTGAATTTTTTATATCTATTGACGTAAGCTCCCTTTCGTTTTTTTTTAATTTCAGATTTTAAGTTTTGGATTTATTGGGCTTTATTCATAAATAAGGGGGGATTTTCAACACTTCGGACAATAACTCAAAAAGGCTTTCACCAATGTCCATGAAACTTTAATGAATTGTTTATATCTATTGATGTAAGCTCCCTTTCAATTTTTATAAATTTCAGATTTTAAGTTTTGGATTTATTGGGCTTTATTCATAAAAAAAACGGCGATTTTCAACACTTCGGACAATAACTCAAAAAGGCTTTCACCAATGTCCATGAAACTTTGATGAATTGTTTATATCTATTGATGTAAGCTCCCTTTCAATTTTTATCAATTTCAGATTTTAAATTTTTGGATTTATGGGGCTTTATTCATAAAAAAAAAGGCGATTTTCAACACTTCGGACAATAACTCAAAAAGGCTTTCACCAATGTCCATGAAACTTTGGTGAATTGTTTATATCTATTGATGTAAGCTCCCTTTCAATTTTTATAAATTTCAAATTTTAAGTTTTGGATTTATGGGGCTTTATTCATAAAAAAAGGGGGATTTTCAACACTTCGGACAATAACTCAAAAAGGCTTTCACCAATGTCCATGAAACTTTGATGAATTGTTTATATCTATTGATGTAAGCTCCCTTTCAATTTTTATCAATTTCAGATTTTAAATTTTTGGATTTATGGGGCTTTATTCATAAAAAAAAAGGCGATTTTCAACACTTCGGACAATAACTCAAAAAGGCTTTCACCAATGTCCATGAAACTTTGGTGAATTGTTTATATCTATTGATGTAAGCTCCCTTTCAATTTTTATAAATTTCAAATTTTAAGTTTTGGATTTATGGGGCTTTATTCATAAAAAAAGGGGGATTTTCAACACTTCGGACAATAACTCAAAAAGGCTTTCACCAATGTCCATGAAACTTTGGTGAATTGTTTATATCTATTGATGTAAGCTCCCTTTCAATTTTTATAAATTTCAGATTTTATATTTCCGTGTTATGAATTTTTATGCTTAAAAAAGGGGGATTTTCCAATTTTGGGACAATAACTAACACTTTCACAAAATTTTATGCAACTTTGATAAATTGTTTATATCTATTGACATAAGCTCCCTTTCCATTTTTATAAATTTTAGATTTTACGTTTTCTTAAGTAATGAATTTTTATACTTAAAAAAGGGGGATTTTATGAAACTTTGGTGAATATATTAATGTAACATCCCTTTTGATTTGTATATATATTTCTAGTTGATCATATAAATTCATTTAAAGCATAAAAGACAAGTTAAAAGAGCAACAGGCGTATCATGCGCTAAAGCGCAGCCCTTTATTGGGCTATTATCGTGAAAAAAATCACAGTTCCACAATTAAACTTTTTTTCATACTTTCTACAAAGATGAAGTAGACCAATCTGAATAAATTTTACTTAAAAAAACTATAGGTAGGTGTTAAGATTAGAAAGTTTTATCATATTTTGACGCTTTTTTTGTTTAAAAGTTACCATTCTGTCAATTTTATATTTTTGTCATTTTTCTCAGTTTTAAGAACAAAATGCATATTATTTCAACTTTTTTTGTTATAAGAATTAAAGAAATTTGAAAAGACCAAAATGATATGGCTTGTAAAATCATTTTTTGCATCCCTAACCACTTTTCTCAAAATTTTGGCTAAAAATACTGACTTGATTGGTCGTAAAATTTGAAAACTGGATCACTTTGCATCGGAACTAAACACATTTATTTCTAAAAAAAACAGTTGTTGGCATGACACGGGTTATGTTCTTCTCATATATTTTATGATAGTATGATACTAAACCCCTAACAGGAGGGATTGTACCTGATATTCATATGATGAAGACATAATCTTTCAATCAGTTTAATTGAGGTCTGGAGCTGGCATGTCAGTTAACTGCTAGTAGTCTGTTGTTATTTATGTATTATTGTCATTTTATTTATTTTCTTTTGTTACATCTTTTGACATCAGACTCGGACTTCTCTTGAACTGAATTTTAATGTGCGTATTGTTATTGTTTTACTTTTCTACATTGGCTAGAGGTATAGGGGGAGGGTTGAGATCTCATAAACATGTTTAACCCCGCCGCAATGTTGCGCCTGTCCCAAGTCAGGAGCCTCTGGCCTTTGTTAGTCTTGTATGATTTTAAATTTTAGTTTCTTGTGTATAATTCGGAGTTTAGTATGACGTCCATTATCACTGTACTATTATGCATATTTTAGGGGCCAGCTGAAGGACACCTACGGGTGCGGGAATTCTCGCTACATTGAAGACCCATTGGTTGCCTTCGGCTGTTGTTTGCTCTATGGTCGGGTGGTTGTCGCTTTGACATATTCACCATTTCCTTTCTCAATTTTACTCAAAAACCGTTCATTATTAAGACACAATTTTTTCACAGAGTTATGTTTGATTATAATATTTTTAAAATCATTGATATTTTCCACTTGTATCACATGTTTTGGAAATAATTTAAGAACAAGATTTAAACGAGACTGAACGAGACTGAAAAGTCAGAAGAATACATCCTTAATTCATATAAAATATCTCAAAATATGAGTTTAAATTATTCCGTTTACAACTTTGTTGGATTTTTGCAATAATAAAAACCTCACAATAATTTCTGAATTTAAAGTAATTTCTAGCTTGTACGGTGAAAGTGAGAAAAACAATTGAGTTGAGATGACCAATGATAATCTGTTAATCTCTATTTATCCTACATTATCCTATGAAGAAGTTGAACTTTACATTGACAATGACACGTGTGTCCTTAGTTTCTAGCAATAATTTTTCATATCACTCTACAGTCCTTAACTAAACAGCTTAGAATTATTATTTCCTTAGAAAACTCCATCAGCGAATGTATTGAAGGAAATGATCAGTGCCTTCAGAGCAGCTGTACATCAAGCAGGAAGTGAAGTGGAATCTTCCAAGTATAGAGTGGAGGGGAGTGCAGGTACTGTGTTTATGAAAAGAAGAGTCTTCAAAACCCATATCGTATTGTCAGCATAATTGTTCATTAAGGAAGTTCACTTGTAATGTTCAGATTTTCTGACTCCTGGTTTTATCCATTTGAATGCCTTAAAATATGTTGCCCATTGACCCCCATTTTCTGTTCATAATCCTTTTACATGTATCATTATAAGCCAGCTGTAAAATTCTTATAAAATAGTTAATTATTTCTTAATAGTTTTTGAGAACTTAAACTTGTCAATGATTAAGCTATGAAAAATCAGAAGAAAACATTTTCCGACCAAAATTTCAATGGCTTATATCTCAAAAACAAGCACATTGACCTATATTTTATTTTTGCTCTTTTGGTTCCTTTATTGACCCCTTATTACAATATACTAGTAGTGTTTTAAAAAGCTTATTATTTTCAAACTGAATAGTGAACTTCCTTAAGGAATATTATGTTTAGTTTTAAAGCAAAATGATATTTGTCAGTAATGACTGATTTGAATACAAATTTTTGAAGTAAACTTCAAATTTAAGTCCAAACGAATGTTGCAAATTTACCAGGATCTGACATTTTCAAAATATATTTTGGTTTTAAGTTACGGTATTTTGATGTAATAACTTTTCTGATAATAAAATTGCAACTGTGTAATGGCAACATTTTATCATGTGAAACATTTTGATTATCTTTTCAGTTTACAATGCAGTAATCAGAATGTGCTTAACTTTAATACCAGCAGCACTTCTGAAACATCTAGGGTTGCCTCCCCTTACAGATTTACAGAAGCCAGTACTTCCTTCAAAAAGCAATACCAAATGGAAGAAAATTCGTCTGGAAATTAAATCTTATCTAACTGCTGTATTACAAGTAAGATTTTATAATGGAGTCAAAACAGAAATGGGTTAAATGAGTCATTTTACAAATACGTATGTTCTTTGCAGTTTATATATATAAGAAAATGTTGTTTTATGCCATTATCAAAAAAGCTTTTGAAAATGGAATTTAATGATGTTCTAAAATAACAAAAAATGATCCACAAGGTTTATGAATGGTTTTAAAATACTGGTGTAAGCTGTCTTCATATCTCTTAATAGAACTTAATTGACTTAGTCAATACTGTTGTTGAAAATTGTACTGAAATTTGTTTAAAAATTGAAATGTAAATTCCAATTCTTTTATTTTAGCTTCTGTCAGAAATAACAGAGACTTCCATGGTAAATGTTATGGTCAAGCATGTCTTCAAACTAGTGGCCTACTATGTAACCTTCCCCAAACTGGCCAAAGCATTGTTAAAGGTAAGTTGACCATTTGCCTCTACATTTGTTACATCTATAATGTAATGCTAGTGATATCAAATCAGAAAGAGGTATTGTGAAATATTTGTGATATTGAAATCAGGAAATATGTGTGACAGTTTGCTTTCAACATTTTTTTCCTAATATTTGTTAGAGATTATTAACTGTAAAAGAAAAGACAAAAAAATTTAAGACTATTTAGGCCAATTAAAATTAATTGATAGATTTTCATCCCCGCCCGCCCCAATTTTTTTTATTTAAAAAATTTACTATTTCCAGATTTTGTTCATGTCCGTTACCGGTAACCATAAATAATTTCGTTACATTCAAAACTTCCTGTTTCAAATTTCGGTTTTGTATTTCTTCGAGTAATCTAACCAAAATGATTAAGTCGACATATTCTGCTTATCATTGATGACAACATCATCTACCGAGAATAGAGATTGGTTACGAGAGAGGAATGAATTATTCGGGTTACCAGTAAAACGCTGTGTCCAAGAACGCAAATCGCGGTACGTTACAACTTTCGGTGATTAGAAAGCCGTGGGTTTTATTTATTTGTACAATGGTTTTGTGTCAAGAAATTTGGACTTTGAATGATATTCAAAGCGCAAGAATCGTGGAACACATTGGTACAAAAAACAAAAAACATGACTGGATTAAAGAAATTGACACAAGCACGAACTTGTTAGATTTATGACTGTATATTGAGCTTAAAAAAAAGTCGACTCACATACGATGTTATTAAAGATTTTGAAAAATTATGTACGATTCCATATACATGATATAAGATTATTTAACACTTGCATGCTTATACCCATGCGGTATGAAGAACTCGTCACAAAAGGGTTTCAAATGAAATAAAATTTAAAAAAATAAAATCCTCCCACCCGCCCCATATTTTTCAAAAATCTGGATGAAAATCTACTTATTAATTTAAGTTGGCCTTACTTAAAAAGTGGAAACATGTAATACAAAGTGAAACTGAAGTTTAATTTTATTGTGAGAATCCATTGTACAATACTGTAAACATCACATATTACAAAGTGTACATGATGGCAATATATGTGACTGACCTTAGATTGCAATAATTAAACTGTGCATCATTGTTTTTATTTGCATCTTATTCAGGTTGTATAGATTTATCTCCCTTTAACTTTGATAACTAAGATATAGATAAGACACAACATAAGAAAAATATATCTAAATCAAATCAAACAAAATATTATAGTTTAGCATTTAATTAATTTGAGAACAAGATGAAAGCTGTTCCATAAAAAAGCACATTGGAGTCACTTTTAAGCTCACCTGGCACTTTGCGTCTGTCGTTGCGTCCGTCGTCTGTTGTCGTCGTCGTCCGTTAACTTTTACAAAAATCTTCTCCTCTGAAACTACTGGGCCACATTAAACCAAACTTGGCCACAATCATCATTGGGGTATCTAGTTTAAAAAATATGTCTGGTGACACTGGCTATGGCTAAAAATAGAACATAGCTGGGGTAAAATGCAGTTTTTTGCTTATTACTCAAAAACCAAAGCATTTAGAGCAACTCTGACATATCTAAATGAAATCAAACAAAATATTATAGTTTAGCATTTAATTAATTTGAGAACAAGATAAAGGCTGTTCACATTGGAGGCACCTTTTTAAATGATAAAATTGGACAAAATTGGAAATAAAATGTAATACTTCACTAAATACCAACTTTAGTTACTCTTATAGGAGCAAATGTTGAAATCAGAATATAAGATATCCTAGAAATAAAAAAAGGCTTGCTTGAGCTATGAAAATTGAAACAATAATCAACCAATCGGCAATATATATAATTTATGTGAATAAAAGGAAACCAATTAATGTGTACTGTGACATCAAAATGATGCACTTTGTTATGAAAATCTAATTATTGAATATTTTATCCATTAATTTAGTCAGTTATTTCTCTAGATTAAATTTCTATCATGCATCAATTTTCAGAGGACTTATTTTTAGTATTTTCCTTAACATACATGAAAGACACAAATGCATATAGTAAAACAACAAAACATAAAACAAAACCAGAAATATTTGCTTATATACAAATTAGTAACTTTTTTGGTCTAATAAGAAAGTGAATGTTTTTATAGGGGTTCTAATTATTTATTGTTTGTTAAATTCCAAGTGTTTATTTTGTGATTTCAGAAAATGACGAACCTATGGAGTTCTGCTGAAGAGACAACAAGAGTCGTTGCTTTTCTTTGTATCAACAGACAAGTCATGATATCCCAGGAAACTATGTTAGAACCTTGTATAAAAGTAGGTCACTGTATACCAATATTCACACAGTAATCTATGTTAGAACTGTGTATAACGGTATGTCAAGAAACATAAAAGTAGGTCACTGCAAACCAATATTCACACAAAAACTATGTTAGAAGTGTGTATTAACTAAAGATAGTTCAATACAAATTAAAGTAGGTCACTGTATACCATTTTTCACAAAGGAATCTATTTTAGAACCATGTTAAAAGGTAGGTCAGTAGACATTGAAGTAGGTCACTATATACCAAAACACCTTAATTGTTAATTGTTTTGGAAATCTGTGCCAGGTGGTAGTGAATCTGTGACGTTTGAACTTACATCATGAAAACAATAATCACTTTTTATACGACCGCAAAATTTGAAAAATTTTTCGTCGTATATTGCTATCACGTTGGCGTCGTCGTCGTCGTCATCGTCGTCGTCGTCGTCGTCGTCGTCCGGCGTCCGAATACTTTTAGTTTTCGCACTCTAACTTTAGTAAAAGTGAATGGAAATCTATGAAATTTTAACACAAGGTTTATGACCACAAAAGGAAGGTTGGTATTGATTTTGGGAGTTTTGGTCCCAACATTTTAGGAATTAGGGGCCAAAAAGGGCCCAAATAAGCATTTTCTTGGTTTTCGCACTATAACTTTAGTTTAAGTTAATAGAAATCTATGAAATTTTGACACAAGGTTTATGACCACAAAAGAACGGTTGGGATTGATTTTGGGAGTTTAGGTTTCAACAGTTTAGGAATTAGGGGCCAAAAAAGGGCCCAAATAAGCATTATTCTTGGTTTTCGCACAATAACTTTAGTTTAAGTAAATAGAAATCAATGAAATTTAAACACAATGTTAATGACTACAAAAGGAAGGTTGGTATTGATTTTGGGAGTTTAGGTCCCAACAGTTTAGGAATTAGGGGCCAAAAAGGGACCCAAATAAGCATTTTTCTTGGTTTTCGCACCATAACGTTAGTATAAGTAAATAGAAATCTATGAAATTTAAACACAAGGTTTATGACCATAAAAGGAAGGTTGGTATTGATTTTGGGAGTTTTGGTCCCAACAGAATAAGGGGCCCAAAGGGTCCAAAATTAAACTTTGTTTGATTTCATCAAAATTGAATAATTGGGGTTCTTTGATATGCCGAATCTAACTGTCATGACTGTGTATGTAGATTCTTAACTTTTGGTCCCGTTTTCAAATTGGTCTACATTAAGGTCCAAAGGGTCCAAAATTAAACTTAGTTTGATTTTGACAAAAAATGAATCAGTTAGGTTCTTTGATATGCTGAATCTAAAAATGTACTTAGATTCTTGATTATTGGCCCAGTTTTCAAGTTGGTCCAAATCGGGGTCCAAAATTAAACTTTGTTTGATTTCATCAAAAATTGAATAAATGGGGTTCTTTGATATACCAAATCTAACTGTGTATGTAGATTCTTCATTTTTGGTCCTGTTTTCAAATTGGTCTACACTAAAGTCCAAAGGGTCCAAAATTAAACTTAGTCTGATTTCAACAAAAATTGAAATCTTGGGGTTCTTTGATATGCTGAATCCAAAAATGTACTTAGATTTTTTATTATGGGCCCAGTTTTCAAGTTGGTCCAAATAAGGATCTAAAATTATTATATTAAGTGTTGTGCAAAAGCAAGTCTTTTCAATTGCACAGTATTGCGCAATGGCAAGAAATATCTAATTGCACAATATTGTGAAATAGCAAATTTTTTTTTAATTAGAGTTATCTTTCTTTGTCCAGAATAGTAAGCAAGAAATATCTAATTGCAAAATATTGTGCAATAGCAAGATTTTTTTTTAATTGGAGTTATCTTTCTTTGTCCAGAATCAACTTAAATCTTTGTTATATACAATATACAATGTATATTCACTTTTTACTACCAACTGATAAATTATAATAAATAACATTCAGTGATAACAAGCAGTTTTTTTTACATCTTAATATTTTATGATGTATTTAAATGAGTAGTTATTGTTGCAAACTCCATTAGAAATTTTAATTGAGATTAGTTTTGGAATAAGGGAAAGGGGGATGTGATTAAAAAAATTGGGTTCAATTTTTCTCATTTGAAATTTCATAAATAAAAAAGAAAATTTCTTCCAACATTTTTATGCCCCACCTACGATAGTAGAGGGGCATTATGTTTTCTGGTCTGTGCGTCCGTCCGTCTGTCCGTTCGTTCGTCCGTCCGTCCGTCCGTCTGTCCCGCTTCAGGTTAAAGTTTTTGGTCAAGGTAGTTTTTGATGAAGTTTAAGTCCAATCGACTTCAAACTTAGTACACATGTCCCCTATGATATGATCTTTCTAATTTTAATGCCAAATTAGAGTTTTTACCCCAATTTCACGGTCCACTGAACATGGAAAATGATAGTGCGAGTGGGGCATTCGTGTACTGAGGACACATTCTTGTTTTGAGAGGATTAATATTCAACAGCATAGTGAATTGCTCTAAGAGAAAACAAAAATTTTAAGTTCATTAGAACACATTCATTCTGTGTCAGAAACCTATGCTGTGTCAACTATTTAATCACAATCCAAATTTAGAGCTGAATCAAGCTTGAATGTTGTGTCCATACTTGCCCCAACCGTTCAGGGTTCAACCTCTGCGGTCGTATAAAGCTACGCCCTGCGGAGCATCTGGTTCATTGTGGCATCAGATGTCTTCTATTGTGATGACCAGTAATCAATCCAATTAAAACAAAATTGATATAGATTCTTCAACAACTTAATATGAAAGTGTATTGCCTAGTTTTTCATTTAAAAGATTGTTTAATTTTCTTTTGCAAAACAGGAACTTGTCAATTTCTTTACAATTAAGAAGCTGAAAATAAGACTAAAACAAAGAAAATAGAATCTTTTATAAAACAATTATTGCATTTTTTATAAAACTAATTTATTTTTCAGCAAATGTACATAGCATATGTAAAGAACTGTAAATTTACATCTCCCACAACACTTCCATTGATCAACTTTATGCAGCGCTCCCTGGTGGAGATCTTGACTATAGATACAGTATTAGGATACCAGTATGCCTTCATATACATCAGACAATTAGCTATACACTTACGTAATGCTATAACTGTCAAGAAGAAGGTTTGTTACATCAGCTTCATTAATAAAAATTACTTATAAATTGTTAAGAGACAAAATATTTGATGAAAGCACTTGTAGCCTGCCTTATCTGAAAGACAGGTGTCAACATATATTTGTTCTGCCTACAGAAGTTCCCATGGGAACTATTTTATAAACAAATTTACAATGCCATTTAATCTGTTCATGTTGGAACACATATTATTTACCCTTTATTCTGTTAGGAACTAATACCATAATATTTGTTCCAGTGGAAATAATATTACTATTTCTTCCATTTGTAACTTATATTATGAAGGAACTTATATATATTGTGGCATATAACTGGTTCACCAGTGCAAAAGGTGGTCTAATAACTGCTTGAGAATCGGTTTGTCATTCTTTCCTTCTGTTAAAAAAAATCAGGCAGAAAACGTTTGAGGCTTTAACAAAAGGGAATAATTTTATATTTAGTTCAAGGCTTCATATGTTGAATGTATGTGTGAAACATCCTGTATGCCAAAGGTTTTATAAATTTCAATCAAATACTGTTCATGTTATATGTTACAGCTACAAGGCTGTTAATTTTGAATAGAATATTTCCCTTACATAAATGTAATTAATGTAGAAGAATTCATCATTTCAAACTGATCTTTCTCATTCCTAAATATTGTTTAAGTTGGATGTTTTTTTCTCTTGGTACTCAGGCCACCATAATTAAAACTGATAGCATTGAGATGATATCATGCAATGTCTTCAAAACATACTTACAAGAACATACAATAAAGAATTTAACCCCACCCATTCTGTATGTGCCTGTCTGAAGTCAGGTACCTGTTATTCAGTGGTTGTCGTTTGTTTTTGTGTAATATTTATGTTTTCATTCATTATTTTGTACATTAATTAGGCAATTTGTTTCTCACTTGGAACTATTTCCCATTTTTGATTTCGGGCCTTTTATAGCTGACTATGCGGTATGACTTTGCTCATTGGTAAGGCTGTATTGTGATTTATAGTTACTTATTTCTGTGTCATTTGGACTCTTGTGTCCAGTTGTTTCATTGGCAATCATACTTCATCTTCTTGTTATTATTTTTATAGCATGACAATAAATGTAAATTTATATATGCTTAAATTCTATTACAGGAAAATGTGCAGGCAGTTTATAACTGGCAGTATATTCATTGTCTTGCATTGTGGGTAAGATTGATGAGCGCCGCCTATCCTAGTGAAGTTCTACAACCCTTGATCTACCCATTAACACAAACAATTATTGGAACCATTAAGTAAGTATAAAGTGTAAATACAGCAGGTTTAAAAATTATAAGGTATACCTCGAAATATGTTTAGCATGAAACTATATTTTTAGTTTAAAGTATGTAGATGATTAGTTTTTATATGATAAAATTATATTCTTAAAGATATCTGATTATTGAGACTTTGTATTATTTGTAACTGTCTTAAAGGTGACCACAATCTCACACCTCATTTGGAAAAGATTAATCTCTGAGCACCAATAAAAACTAGGAACCACAATATATCCTAGATAGCCAGGGCTTTCCACTGAAGCCGGTAGCCGGCGGAAATCCGCCGCTTACGGTGGCTTCAAGTGCCGGCTACTTCACTGACAAAAATATAAATTCAAAAAGAAAAAAATATCTTTTTCAAATGTTTACAGGCAGCCGAGAGACGTATTGTCGCAAAGTCGCGGTCACGATAAACAAGGATGAAAAGTCAGTGTTTACCTTGGGCTAAATATAGTTCACATGAATTCAGGTCACTGATTGGTTGTCTATTTAAAGTCAGAATGCATCGTTTCTTTTCAAAGATAACAAGAGAGACGTTCCGGTGGTCATTGAACGATAACAATAGAGACGTTCCGATAGTCATTAACTCGTTGGTTTTTTTTTGGCTTTTGAAACGTGAAGACAATCAGATAGAATGACAATCTTATGGTATGGAATATTATTAGTCAAATTAAAGAAAGTGTAGTAGATCATATTGTTCAGAATCTGGAAAACAGTATCTTTTGAAGTTCATTTTTCAAAGCCCACGTGGTGTTCAGAGAATCAAGGTCAAAAACGAAAGTAGAATATTGTCGACTCGACCTCAAATGAATAACATTTCCTAATGATTTATGTATCCTACTTATTGAAGTTTACAAAAAAAAAAAAGAGAAAATCAGAGGATATATCAATTTTCTGTCAATGCTTGAGAAATAATTATGATTTAAATACGCGTAACTGTCTTAAGAGAGAAAAGGGGGGTCATTTGTTTACAAATGCACGTCGTAGTTATGCAAAATAAATCGATCAAGATTTCTAACAAACCGGATGATTATTTAAATAAAACTCCTTTAAAAGTAAATGAATTTTAAGCATAAGGTAATGAAAATAAAAAACTAACATAAAAAAAAATGAAATTTCTTTAAGTTTTTTTTTTTTCTTTCTTTAATTTCATACATAAATAATGGTCATTTGAAAGATGAAATTAGGTGCCAGGAGATTGCGAGAATGCAGGATTTTGCTCTATTTATGCCAGAGCTTCTGGGGGCCTTGAGCGGCCCCCAAACCCCCTGCCGTAAGGCACCAAGCTTACAGCTTGGTGGGCGTCCGGCTTCGCCGAACGCATGTTACAGCCGCCTATAATTTTAATTGAGCCTTCTACTTCAATTTCAATGGAAAGCCCTGGATAGCTGAAAGTGGAATTAAGGTGGTACCCAACACTTTAACTAAAATTAATTTGGCTTGTTTAATGTTCTTGAAATTTTGACAAAGAACTTACTTTGACCCTTTGACAAAAATTTAAAAAATTTGAACCAACTGTTTTATCAGAAAAATTACACTGGTTATATAGCAGTTTGACAAACACTTACTTTGATAATTGAGAAGCTTAATATTCCCTTAACAACACAATGTAATTAAAACGTTCAGCTGATTTTACAGAGTTATCTCCCTGTAGTGTTAGGTATCACCTCAACACCAACAATCAATCAAGTTATTCACAATCTATACACAACTCTAGATGACTTTGAGCTTGGCATGTTGTATGTCTGACTATCATGTCTTATTATGTTTTTGTAGTTAGTTTGATGTATCATTTCCTTAAATTTCATTCATTGAGCATTGAACTAACTTAATTTCTAACTCAGTCCCACCTCAGAACTTTTGTTGGTCATACATATGATACATGGTAAGAAAGGATGATCTAAAGATGAGATATTTATATTAACATCATAAGAATCATTGATTCATATCTGTTATAATTCTTTTATCGTACATTTTATAGTTATAATTAGGCCATTTGTTTTCTCAATTGAATAAATGACTATACAGTATGTATTTTATCATTGTAAGGCAATACTGTGACCTACAATCGTTTGTATCCATGTTACATGAGCTCTGGTTGAAAGTTGTCTTATTGGCAATCATACTACACACATCTGCTTATATGTATCTTATCAAGTTTATCTTTAGACTGACACCTACAGCAAGATATTTTCCTCTACGTTTCCACTGTATAAAGATGATGAACACGTTATCAGAATCTACGAACACCTTCATACCGGTCCTGCCATTCCTGTTAGAGGTAGGAACTATTTTTAGCATGTAATTATATTGGTCCTTTGAAAAAAGCAAATATCTGAAAATGAAAAATTGATGAAATGATGTGAAAGGATTGATTAAGGTTATTTGCTTATAATTAACCAAAGAAGAGCAAATATTTACAGGTAGAAGAATTGTACAGAATTGTACAGCATCAACATTATACAATTAAATTACTGTAAGCCTTTTGCACAAGTAATGTCAATATTATTATACTCTCCTTATTTCTATAAAGTAATTTAATAAGAAATATAATAAGTTTGTTCTTATCATCTGTAGCTACATTTAAGGAATGACTGTAATATTTTTTCTGTCTATGAAGTAGCAGGTTATTTAACAGGGTGCACCACATTTTTTATGTTATTTCGAATTTTAATTCTAAATTCCATTTTAAACCGTAGAAAACCATGAAAAAACGTTTATGACGTCACGGTCACATGACTAAATTATGTCTATGGGATGATAACAAAATAACGTCAACCAACCAGAAGATGCGTTACATTCTAAATTAAATTATTAAAATATGATAATGATTTAAAGATGTTCGCTTCTCTTGTTTTTGAGGTTTTGTCAGATACTTGGAATCCTCTAGTTTTATTCATGTTAGTACCAATCAAAATTTTGAACACTAAACCTTATTTTTCTTTTCATATTTTAATTTCATATTGTTTAAAAAAAACATTTTTAGAAAATCTTACATAACCAGTGTTATTTTTTCATAGTTTTTGAATGACAAAAAGGTGCCAATGTTAGATATATAAAAAATCTAGAGAGAAACAGTTCCCACAAAATTTTAAATGGCTTATGTTTCCAAAACAAGCACACTGACCCTTCCTTTTTAAAAAAACAAGCTTGTTATTTTGAAGCAGAGAAGCAAATGTCCTTAATCTTAATATTTTTTTATTTAGATTATTATATGTGCATTGTTATTTACAGGTATTTACTTGTTATTTCAAGTTTAAAGCAGAATTATCAAGAAAAAGAAAATTCATGATTACAGTAACATGATTTTTAGTTTTCTTGAGAAATAATGAGTTATCTCCCATCACAAAGTACTGAAGATATAAGCTGAAGATAAATTTGAGTTATCTCCCTTAGCACAGTAGAGAATCTATTTGAATTGTCTGAAGTTAAATGCAAGGTACATTTGTCAGAAGTATCAAGAAAAAGAAAATTCATGATGACATGATTTTTAGTTTTCTTGAGAAAGAATGAGTTATCTCCCATTGAATTGAAAAATAATCTGAAGATAAATTTGAGTTATTTTCCATAGCAAGTAAAATAAAAGCTATGATAAACAGAAGTATCAACAATATTAAATTCATGATTATTTCTTGAGAAAAAATGATTGATCTCCCATTGTATAGTGGTGAAAAATAAACTGAAGATAAATTTGAGTTATCGCCCTTTGAATAGTATCCATTTGAGTTGTCAGATGTAAAAAGCAAGCTTTTAAAATGTGTCTTCTTCTGTGAATTAAAATCATATCTAAATAATGTTTAATGCAAAAAAATATGCAATGTAATTTTTAATGAAGGTTGATATAAAATCAATGACCTCATCTCTTTTAGGTGTGTTAAATATAAAACTTTTTATTTGGTTATGAAAGCTTGTGGTAGTTTTACTTTTAAAGACACCTATTATAATATTATAAAACAAAGACGGATGAGCCTTATTATAATGAAATATTATATTTAATGTCCCTGGAACTAGTTTGCACTGTCACCAAATTTCTTTTTGATAAGGTTGATATATCATCTTAATGATAATTTTGTGATTTTTTAAAGATTCATAATGAAAGAATGTCATTGAAGTATACAAAAAATGTCAAATATATAAACCAAAATTTGTGGTCATTCTGACTGGTATTAGGTCAATAAAACAGGAATTTATTGAACTTGTTGAACTGATCTGTAAACATAGAGGATGTTTTTCTTTGCTTTAAAGTAATAATCATACCAATAATCTCAATTTGAACTATTTTATTAGTAATAGTTGTCAATGGGTAATGGAGAACAGACAAATGCTATAATAAATCTTTCCTATAACAAATGGAACACATTAAGAAATGTGGAAATACCATGCTCAAATTTTCACAAAATCTCTCCTGGACAAATTAATTTATTCTATGACAAGAAAGTTATGAAATAGCACAATCAGGCAAGACAAGTATAAGTATTTTCTGGACAAGTAGACTTTTGTATAGTATTTCATCTCGGACAAGTAGACTTTTGTATAGTATTTCATCTTAGGCAAGTGAAGACTTTTGTATAGTATTTTATCTCAGACAAGTAGACTTTTGTATAGTATTTCATCTCAGATAAGTAGACTTTTGTAAAGTATTTTATCTCAGACAAGTAGACTTTTGTATAGTATTTCATCTCAGACAAGTAGACTTTTGTATAGTATTTCATCTCAGACAAGTGAAGACTTTTGTATAGTATTTCATCTCAGACAAGTGAAAACAGGAAGCAGGATCCGGGATCAGAACCCCCCAATGAGACCCCCTACAAAAGTAATGTATTTAGATGAACATGTGGGTGATTCATTCAAAACTCATTTTTGTTGTTGTTGCTTAATTGAATAATAATAACCTGATAATTAAAAACTGAATCCATAAATGTTATGGTGAGCTATTCTTATAAAAGATGTAAAGAAGATGACATGATTGCATTAATTCAGTATGTTTCACAGTGGCGGATCCGGGGGGTTCCGGGGTTTGGAACCCCCCTTTTTTTTGGACAATTAATGCATTTGAATTGGGACATGTAGTTTGAACCCCCCTTTGTCCTGGGTTAGGAACCCCCTCTTTTTAAAATGGCTGGATCCGCCCCTGTTTCATATAAAAAATAGCTGTGTATGGTCAGTTTATAACAGTGGATGAATTGACCTAACGTCCCTCTGTGTTATGATGGCTGAATAATGTGTAAAAAATCTTTTGATTATATTTCTGACTTCAATTATTATGGGAATACTACTTTGACAAAAGAAACATAAAAATGATAGCCATATTATGTCTATAGGTTAAATATAGTTGCCACATTTATTAATAAACCTCGAGAAGAGGTCAAGATCAGGTGACTTTTATATTTGTGTCACATATGACCACTGATTAAACTCACTTATTGTGAACAAAATCCTGTCCTCTTTGCATCAATTGCAACATTATTCTGCTAAATTTGTTGCTGTATATGGTTTTTGTTAATTTGTTTATTGCACTGTATATTTATCAGGCAGTTTTTGTTGTTTTACATTTGTCAAGCCATGGTTTTATTGTTTGAGTAGTGATGTTTGGCATTTTATGGCCTCTAATAGTTAACTATATGGTGTTGGATTTGCTTATTGTTGAAGGTCGTATGGTGACCTGACGTTTTTCAAGTCTTGATAAAACGGTTAACCTTACATAAACTTGATGTGAATCCTCTTATTTACAAGTTTTCATCAATCCAATTAACACCCTAAAAAAAAATCTTAATCCGAGTTGTATCGACAAAGTTGTTAATATTGTTTAGACGTCTCAGTTGAAGGGTTCGGTGATGTGTACTTAATTAAGTACTTTTCCTGTATTGGACTTATATTGTATGTTTATTACATAATTTGAGTTTGTTGATGGATACATTAAAAATGTGTAAGGGTTCTGCAGAACCTTAGTGTCTTGCCTACTTTTACTGTTAATGGCAGGCTCAACAAAAATGAGAGAAGAAAATGAATAAAAATATTCCTCTCAATACTATCTTATGATTGTAAAAAGCTTCTGTGAAAGTTTGGTAAACATTCAGGATAGTTTATGAATCTAATAAACGTTTTGAAAACTTTAACTGCAGACTGTATCTAATTTTAACAGGAAGTCAATTTTTAAGAAAAATACGGAAAGCAGTTACAAAATTTTTAACAAAATTTCCTTCTAGATACCAGCTATTTATCAAAAACAAGCTTCTGTTAAAGTTTGGTTCAAATCCAGGATAGTTTAAGAAAGTTAATAAAATTTTAAAAACTTTAACTACAGAGTGAATTTTATGTTTCCTGGCCGAAAAAACTAAGTCCATTTATAAGTAAAATGTGGAAAAAATGATATTTTTTAAAACTAATTTTAATTTACTTCTGGATACTTTCTAATGATCATAAACAAGCTTCTGTCCAGGTTTGGTACAAATCCAGAAAAGTTTAAGAAAGTTATTAATATTTTAAAAATTTTAACCACAGAGTGAATGTAATGTTTCCAGGCAGAAAAACTAAGTCCATTTATAAGTAAAATACGGAAAACAGGATATTTTTTTTACAAAATTTACCTCTTCATATTATCTTATGATCATTAACAAGCTTCTGTCCAAGTTTGGTAAAAATCCAATATAGTTTAAAAAGTTATTAAAATTTAAAAACTTAACCTCCGATGATGACACCGACAACAGAATGTAGGATCGATATTTTACAACAAATGCCAAAGGCTCGACATAAAAGGGAATGGTTGAGATTTTTAAAACCCTAGTTTAACCTATCACATTGTCTGTTTGCCTGTCCTAACTATTTGACTTATTTCATGGTTTTTTTTTGTTATTTGGAGAATAGAGTTTTTTGTCTTCTTTTTTGTCTATTCACATCCTTTTAGCTCACCTTTCGGGCCAAGTGAGCTTATCTCATCAATTGACGTCTGTTGTCGTCCTTCTATGTCTTTAAATTTTTACATTTTGAACTTCTTCTAGAGAACCACTGAATGAAACCAAATGATGCATGAATGTTCCTTATGAGGTGCTGACCAAGTGTCGTTACTTTTTAGCTGATCCATCATCCAAGATGGCCACCAGCCAGGGACTTAGTTTAACATAGGACCCTATGGGAAATGCATACAAATGTCCTTTAAAAGAACCACTGAATGGAATGAAACCAAACATAGCATGAATGTTCCTTATGAGGTGCTGACCATGTGTTGTTACTTTGTAGACGATCCGTCATCCAAGATGGCCACCAGCCAGGGACTTAAGTTTAACATAGGACTGTACGGGAAATGCATACAAATGTCTTTTTTTATAGAACCACTGAATGGAATGAAACCTAAAATTACAAGAATGTTCCTTATGAGGTGCTGACCAAGTGTTGTTACTTTGTAGCTGATCCATTATCCAAGATGGCTACCAGCTCTGGACTTAGTTTAACATCGGATCCTATGGGAAATATATACAAATGTCTTCTTTTGGAGAACCACTGAATGAAATGAAGCACATATAACAATATTAAATCAAATTTGGCCTCAAACATCATTATAAGTGTCTGTTACGATTTTTACGTTATTTAATATTATTTTAAAACCCCAAGTAAAGTTAGGGGAGCAACACAGGCTCTTGAGAGCCTCTAGTTTGAACTCGCCAATTAATATAGACTCTAGAGTGTAAGACATAATTAAACTTTATTTGTCTTTCTCAAGCTCAGTTTAAGTGTAGTGTAACTAAGTTTTGGTAAATTATGCTAACTGTAACAGTCAAATACTCCTAGTCCATACATATGTAAAAAATGTATTGATGTGTTCTGTTATTATTTTTTTTCAATAGATCCCAGGGGAATTTTATCACTTTTGGGGATACACTTTATATACACACATCTGTTGTTAAAGAAAGCCTTTTAAAATTTGTCTTATCATAAATTGTTGTTGGGCTACAGTCTGATTGATGTATACCCCACATCTTCATTGGTTTGTTAATATTTGACACATTATAGTATGACTTATAGCTGATTGCTGAATATAATTGCCTTCAGACGTCTGTGACAGATAATTATCTCATAAAATCTGAATTTACTGATTTTTATACAAGGTGAATATCTGGATATTTTGCACAAGGTTATTATCTAGACATTTTATATTCAAGACTTAATATGGAGACATTTTTACCTTTTTTACAGAAAATTAAATTGATCAACATGTTTAAAAGTTTATAACTGTCCTATTTTTAGGACATGGTATTTTCTGTGGTGTACAGCTAACATTTCTTCATAAAATGGTAATATGAAACCTGTTTTACTATGAGTTTGTTGGCATTAAGAAAAAAGTGTTAATTTACAGAAATAAGCATGTTTCATTACCTTAGCCGTATTTGGCACAACTTTTTGGAATTTTGGGTCCTCAATGCTCTTCAACTTTGTATTTGTTTGGCTTTTTAACTATTTTGATCTGAGCGTCACTGATGAGTCTTATGTAGACGAAACGCGCGTCTGGCGTATAAAATTATAATCCTGGTACTTTTGATAACTATTTACACCACTGGGTCGATGCCACTGCTGGTGGACGTTTCGTCCCCGAGGGTATCACCAGCCCAGTAGTCAACACTTCGGTGTTGACATGAATATCAATTATATGGTCATTTTTATAAATTTTCTGTTTACAAAACTTTGAATTATTCGAAAAACTAAGGATTTTCTTACCCCAGGAGTAGATTACCTTAGCCGTATTTGGCACAACTTTTTGGAATTTTGGGTCCTCAATGCTCTTCAACTTTGTATTTGTTTGGCTTTTTAACTATTTTGATCTGAGCGTCACTGATGAGTCTTATGTAGACGAAACGCGCGTCTGGCGTATAAAATTATAATCCTGGTACTTTTGATAACTATTTACACCACTGGGTCGATGCCACTGCTGGTGGACGTTTCGTCCCCGAGGGTATCACCAGCCCAGTAGTCAACACTTCGGTGTTGACATGAATATCAATTATATGGTCATTTTTATAAATTTTCTGTTTACAAAACTTTGAATTATTCGAAAAACTAAGGATTTTCTTACCCCAGGAGTAGATTACCTTAGCCGTATTTGGCACAAATTTTTGGAATTTTGGGTCCTCAATGCTCTTCAACTTTGTATTTGTTTGGCTTTTTAACTATTTTGATCTGAGCGTCACTGATGAGTCTTATGTAGACGAAACGCGCGTCTGGCGTATAAAATTATAATCCTGGTACTTTTGATAACTATTTACACCACTGGGTCGATGCCACTGCTGGTGGACGTTTCGTCCCCGAGGGTATCACCAGCCCAGTAGTCAACACTTCGGTGTTGACATGAATATCAATTATATGGTCATTTTTATAAATTTTCTGTTTACAAAACTTTGAATTATTCGAAAAACTAAGGATTTTCTTACCCCAGGAGTAGATTACCTTAGCCGTATTTGGCACAACTTTTTGGAATTTTGGGTCCTCAATGCTCTTCAACTTTGTATTTGTTTGGCTTTTTAACTATTTTGATCTGAGCGTCACTGATGAGTCTTATGTAGACGAAACGCGCGTCTGGCGTATAAAATTATAATCCTGGTACTTTTGATAACTATTTACACCACTGGGTCGATGCCACTGCTGGTGGACGTTTCGTCCCCGAGGGTATCACCAGCCCAGTAGTCAACACTTCGGTGTTGACATGAATATCAATTATATGGTCATTTTTATAAATTTTCTGTTTACAAAACTTTGAATTATTCGAAAAACTAAGGATTTTCTTACCCCAGGAGTAGATTACCTTAGCCGTATTTGGCACAACTTTTTGGAATTTTGGGTCCTCAATGCTCTTCAACTTTGTATTTGTTTGGCTTTTTAACTATTTTGATCTGAGCGTCACTGATGAGTCTTATGTAGACGAAACGCGCGTCTGGCGTATAAAATTATAATCCTGGTACTTTTGATAACTATTTACACCACTGGGTCGATGCCACTGCTGGTGGACGTTTCGTCCCCGAGGGTATCACCAGCCCAGTAGTCAACACTTCGGTGTTGACATGAATATCAATTATATGGTCATTTTTATAAATTTTCTGTTTACAAAACTTTGAATTATTCGAAAAACTAAGGATTTTCTTACCCCAGGAGTAGATTACCTTAGCCGTATTTGGCACAACTTTTTGGAATTTTGGGTCCTCAATGCTCTTCAACTTTGTATTTGTTTGGCTTTTTAACTATTTTGATCTGAGCGTCACTGATGAGTCTTATGTAGACGAAACGCGCGTCTGGCGTATAAAATTATAATCCTGGTACTTTTGATAACTATTTACACCACTGGGTCGATGCCACTGCTGGTGGACGTTTCGTCCCTGAGGGTATCACCAGCCCAGTAGTCAACACTTCGGTGTTGACATGAATATCAATTATATGGTCATTTTTATAAATTTTCTGTTTACAAAACTTTGAATTATTCGAAAAACTAAGGATTTTCTTACCCCAGGAGTAGATTACCTTAGCCGTATTTGGCACAACTTTTTGGAATTTTGGGTCCTCAATGCTCTTCAACTTTGTATTTGTTTGGCTTTTTAACTATTTTGATCTGAGCGTCACTGATGAGTCTTATGTAGACGAAACGCGCGTCTGGCGTATAAAATTATAATCCTGGTACTTTTGATAACTATTTACACCACTGGGTCGATGCCACTGCTGGTGGACGTTTCGTCCCCGAGGGTATCACCAGCCCAGTAGTCAACACTTCGGTGTTGACATGAATATCAATTATATGGTCATTTTTATAAATTTTCTGTTTACAAAACTTTGAATTATTCGAAAAACTAAGGATTTTCTTACCCCAGGAGTAGATTACCTTAGCCGTATTTGGCACAACTTTTTGGAATTTTGGGTCCTCAATGCTCTTCAACTTTGTATTTGTTTGGCTTTTTAACTATTTTGATCTGAGCGTCACTGATGAGTCTTATGTAGACGAAACGCGCGTCTGGCGTATAAAATTATAATCCTGGTACTTTTGATAACTATTTACACCACTGGGTCGATGCCACTGCTGGTGGACGTTTCGTCCCCGAGGGTATCACCAGCCCAGTAGTCAACACTTCGGTGTTGACATGAATATCAATTATATGGTCATTTTTATAAATTTTCTGTTTACAAAACTTTGAATTATTCGAAAAACTAAGGATTTTCTTACCCCAGGAGTAGATTACCTTAGCCGTATTTGGCACAACTTTTTGGAATTTTGGGTCCTCAATGCTCTTCAACTTTGTATTTGTTTGGCTTTTTAACTATTTTGATCTGAGCGTCACTGATGAGTCTTATGTAGACGAAACGCGCGTCTGGCGTATAAAATTATAATCCTGGTACTTTTGATAACTATTTACACCACTGGGTCGATGCCACTGCTGGTGGACGTTTCGTCCCCGAGGGTATCACCAGCCCAGTAGTCAACACTTCGGTGTTGACATGAATATCAATTATATGGTCATTTTTATAAATTTTCTGTTTACAAAACTTTGAATTATTCGAAAAACTAAGGATTTTCTTACCCCAGGAGTAGATTACCTTAGCCGTATTTGGCACAACTTTTTGGAATTTTGGGTCCTCAATGCTCTTCAACTTTGTATTTGTTTGGCTTTTTAACTATTTTGATCTGAGCGTCACTGATGAGTCTTATGTAGACGAAACGCGCGTCTGGCGTATAAAATTATAATCCTGGTACTTTTGATAACTATAATCATACCCTTAAGTGTTACAAAAGATTTTTGTGTTGAATTACGTAAAACAACATTAGATTTCATAATGAGGACAGACTAAAATGGACATTTCTTTACAATTTGGCATGATAGATGAAAAAAAATTTCAACACAAAAATATTACAATGTTAGAAACTAAACCAGTTTTATGCAAATTGGTCATATTAATTTATATGTCTCTCTCTTAACATGGATCAGTCATTTATCAACCCCTTCCAACAGATTATCATATTTTCTAAAGACCATACTTGCAAATGGTGTCTGGAACATTTCAAATAATCCCCCCTTTTTTCCCTTTAATTTACCCACACACAATCATAAGAATGGCTGAGGCATTATTACCTGGAAATAAAATATCTTGTACAAATCAGTATTAGTTAATCCTGAATTAAAATTAAACCAACACTGTAAAATGTAAAGACCATTTTCTGGTGTTAATTAATATATTAATTATATGTCAATATTAATTTTAATAATAATAACAAAAATAATAATAACAATAACAATAGCATACATACACGTAGTATGGTGACCTATGATGCTAAACTTCTACGTCATTTAGCCTCTGGTGGCGAGCTTTCGCATTGCCAATCATACCTCATCTTCTTTTTTTTTAGATAGTGCTGTTTTAAACTTTAATTTGTTTTTACAGTTTGGGAGAGAAAAACAATTACAGCTTGTACTAACAGTTATTAACCTTTCTCATATTGTGAAATATTGACATGTTTTCTAATGCTGATTGTTTTTCAACATGTTCAATATCATTTGACATTTCACAATTGTTTTTGCTTTGATAAAATAAAGATATCATATGACGAAGACACTATCATACAATCGGTTTAATTGAGGTTTGGAGCTGGCATGTCAGTAACTGCTTGTCTGCTTTGTTACTTGATGTTGATCATTGTCATTCTGCTAAGTTTCTTGTGTTACCTATTTTTACATTGGTCTCATACTTTTCTTTTAAACTGACTTTTATTGTGCATTTTGCTGAGTGTTTATTTATGACACATTGGCCAAAAGGGTAGGGGGGATGTGATCTCACTAAACATAATTGTCCAGCAAAATGTTTGCACCTGTACTAAGTCAGGAACCTCCATCTCACCTTTATAAGCTTTTGTTTTATTTTTTAATGTTGGTTCATTTATATACTATAGGGTTAAGTGTGGGGTCCATTTTACTGAACTAGTGTACATTATTGTTTAGGGGCCAGCTGAAGCGTGCCTCAGAATGCGAGGTGAACTTGCAGCATTGAAGACCCATTTGTGGCCTTGGGCTGCTCTCTTAAACTAAAATAAAAAAATATTACATGTTAAAGTATGCTTTCTTGTAATGTTGATCAATATGACCATGATTACACCACAACATTTACTCCTTTTGCACCTGGTAAAGTTTAAAGGCATGACAGGAAGAAGGTAAATAAAAAGAAAGATTTATATAAACTATTGTGTTAAGATATTTATGTAATTCTAATTGATTGCATAGATAAACTTTGAGTTACTTCCCTTTGAATATCACTTTACACAACACATGTACACAAGTGAGTTCCCAGTCAAAAAAAGTCCTATCGTTTCAACTAAAATCAATATTTTTCCAAAAATTATTATGAAGTACATGTAACTGTATGAGCGATTTTCTAGATATATATACCAAAAGATGTAGAAATGTCTGAAGTTTTATTGTTAATCTGGTTATAACATTATTCATGCTCATTTTAATTTTCTGACAAGATGAACACTAAGAAAAATATTTCTTGAAAAGTTTGCTATTATTCTAACCAAATAAAATAGTAAAAATTTGCTTTTGTGTTTAACTCATCAGATGATGAAAACAAAACTCAAGAAAATTATGACCAAATTAACAATAAAACTTCAGACATTTTTACATTTTTGGTATCTATTTTATAAAAATCGCTCATACAGTTTCTTGGTAATATTTTTTTGAGTGAGAACTCACTTTTGTCCCATGACTGTACTTCTGTTAGAGCTTTCTCTGTGCATCAGTGCTGGTATAGTGGAAGATATTAGCAAGCAAAATCGAGGGAATTGTGCAAATGATGATACAAGCATGAAAATTAGCACGAAGCATCATTTTTATATACTTTTTAAGATGAAATTGCTGGCCATGAAAAATAATCATTTTTTCAAGATGGCCACGGCCCTATTAAAAATGGCGTTTTTTTCGAGTTCAAAAATACTTATTTTTCTACAAAACTTGTTCCTTGACCTTCTTTTAGTGAAAAATATGATATGGTTTGGTGGCGACATTCCTTGCATTTGATGTATTTAATAGAAATATAAATTTGACTCTTAACGGTTTGCGCATGGGCGAAAATGTAACAAAACTCACACATAAACATTCGAACTATTTACTATTTATTTGGTGCTTTTGAATTTTTAATGATATTATGAATTGGTTTGATAAAATTATTTAAGGTTATGAAACAAATGCGTTTATCAATTTTGCGCATGCGCAAACTATTTATAGACATACAGAGTGATTTGCACCCACTGCCACGGCACACTGATGTAAATTATAGTTCATGTCTGTAGCAGAGGAGGATTTGAATTTCGTAAAAATACCTTGGTCGTCATTTCATTCCTCTAAAAAAAGTATACTCTTCTATTCAAGTAGCTGTAATTTCTATGATGCCACTGTTTGAAAACATGCCCATACAGTTGAATTGATCAATCATACGATGGATGGGTGAAAAAAGTGGTTAATTTTTTTCAAAATCCCGACCAAACATCAATTATAGTTGCAGATCAACCACTTTTGGTATTGGGTAAGTAAATCCAATATGAATGGCCAGATTTGTACGGAGAAGATAAGTTTATTGTTATGTTTGGTGGACAGTACATTAAAATAGCTTGTTTTAAAATTCATGGGGATATATTGCGTGAAAGTTGATGAACTTGTGCCCCCACTGAAGCCGATATTGAAACCCCTA
The DNA here is from genome assembly GCF_965363235.1 of Mytilus galloprovincialis. Classification (NCBI taxonomy): domain Eukaryota; kingdom Metazoa; phylum Mollusca; class Bivalvia; order Mytilida; family Mytilidae; genus Mytilus; species Mytilus galloprovincialis. Next base: position 61,987,469 of record NC_134850.1, on the reverse strand, counting down.
GAACGTCATATTATTTGCATATATATTCAATTGAACCTAGGTCTAGACAGGCGAATCATTTTGCTTGAACCATTAATGTCTAAACGCAGAAAATACATCTCATGACTCTGTGTGGTTCAATTATTTGATAGACTGGTGCAAGGAAAGAGAGTCATCTCGACCACAGGTTAATATCTGTTGTTAAATTACGAATTAAGAACTTTTGTACTTCCGGCGGTACGCCCATTTTATGAGTCAGATATTGTGCCTCACAAACAGTCCATATCAAGCATGATACCGTATTTTTTCTTGGTCCAGATCATGAAAGTTTTGTTCGACGGTAACGGATCCATCTCCGAGATATAGCTTCCCTTCACGAGCATCAACATTGAGGTGCCAATGGTAATTTAACTGTACGTAAGAACAGCAAGTTTTTTTTTTCTTATATCACAATTGATCAAGGACAACCACAGAATAATGCAATTGTGAAGGGCAATGTTGGTGCCACCGAAGATCCCCTTGAGTCGATGGATGGATGGATGTCAGTAGATTGGTAGATGAATTTGAACGAAATAGTGGTTTTAGTCATTCTAAAACAGATGGACGACATCATGAAGACTCTAACGAAAACACAAAAGGATTTTTTTTTTAAAGAGTCAAAGGCTTTCTGAAGTTATGACCGAGTTTTGAAATCCATCTTCTGATTTAATTTTTTTCTAGAACAATCGTAAGATTTGTACAAAATTGATTGTTTTAAGGAAATTATTGACTCGGAGGCAGGTAAGATATGTATATAAACTCCAAGATATGGGGTTCGAACAATTCGAAGATCTTTTAAAGTAAATGCACAACGAAGGAAAATCTGCTTTTCATAACCAGATAAAAAAAGAACGATTTCCTATTGTAGCCGTTAAATGTAACTGGAAATGGCTATGTCAAAAAACAAAGCTAAGGAACATGAAAAGTGATTGCGATCTTTTTTTCCTAGAATTTTCATTTCCTGTCAAATTAGACAGTTTGACTTGGAAGATTTCTTTATCCATGAAAACAAAATTACTTCTCTGTTTTTGTCTAAGGATGTGACTTTAAACATTGTTATTAAATCGCAGCAAATGGGTATACTTGAAACATTGTGCAATTTGCCTTCAACTGATCCAAAGTCTGATGCATTTCCGTTTGGGGGCCATCAACGGTCAATTTCAAGCCACCACGTGCAAAACTTTTTGATGATTATGCAATCAATGTCATACTGCCTCACATAAAATCTTGCATTGATAAGTATTGACGAGTAGCAGTGTATTTGATGTTTACTAAATGTATAATTTAAAGGCTGGACTGAGAAAAGGGCCAGGAGCTGGTGCTAGACGAAAAGTTGTTGGTTCTGATAGAACGTCAAGTATTTGGATTCGTTTTTTGTATAGATGACAAAACGTAATGATTAAATTTTGTTGCCGACAGAATTGCTTCTTAAGAGACTTATAAAAATGTTCATGTTACTCAAGGTGAAATATTCTTTGCAATTTCAATACGGATACTTTCCAGCTATCTCTTTATAACCAAGAACAAGCAGATACACGTATGTTTGTCCATGATAAGCGTGCTACTGAAACGGTTGATAAAAGTAATTTTAAGTAATACTGATACAGATGTAATAGTATAAGGACTGCAGATCTCGCAGTATTAGGTATGGACAAAGTGTGGGTAGGTTTTTGAGGGAATAAAGACTTTCAATGGCTTCATGTTTATGACATATCAAATGTGCTTGGTCCTCATGCAGCTGCTATTATTTCCTTCCATACATTCTGTGAATGTGACACTGTGTCAGCATTTGGTGGGAAAGTGAATAGGTCAGCTTGGCAGACATTGAAATTATTTCCAGATGTAATGGATGTTGATGTTCTCTCGAGTTTTGTATGAATACAGAGACATGGACATCATAGAAGCATTTGCTTGCATCATGTACGGCAACATCAACATTTGCTGTAAACAAGGCACAATTTAATTTGAATCATTTGTCAGGAAGCAGCGTCCTTGTGATGCTATTCCCACTACAAGAGGTTCTCTTTCGGAGCACATCGAAAGAGAAGCATATCAAGGTGGATTCAACCGGATGAGTGCATTCGACAGGTACACATACCAAGTCATGAACACTGGGTTTGGATGAAAGAAAAACAAACACTGACAGTTGGAAACCAAAATGGACTTCTTTTGCTGCATTTCCATCCTCGTATCAGAAACTTTTGAAAAGCGGATTAAAAAAATCCAGCAATGTTGATAACTGTAAACAATTCCGTTCTGACTTACCTTATACATGTTTGTGTGTTGGCAACTCTCAGATAGCTATACGGAATCCAAATAGCCTTTTCTAACCAAACTAGGTATTTGAACTTAACAAATTAAGTGATATCTCTTATAAATTAGAAGAAAATGAAAAGAATAATAAAATTTTAAACGTTTTTGTCGCCATTTTGGAACAGGATTTACTTTTTCGTCGTGTATGGATTGTGTCATCATACTTTAGTAACAGTAACAAAACTTGCATTAGATTATACCTACAACACAGTTTTCAAGGGACTTACAAAATGTAGCCATTTTCAACATTTGGCCACCATTTTGAAACCGGAAGTAACTTTTTCGTGTTTTATGTATTGTTTCATCGTACTTTAAGAGCTGTTATTTTCGTTTTATCAAACCATACTTTGGATTATACCTAAAACTCAGCTTTTAAAGGATTTACGAAATGTAGCCATTTTCAACGAAATTGCTGCCATTTTTGAACTGGAAGTCACTTTTTCGTCAGTTATGTATTGTTTTATCGTACTTAAGGAACTGTTATTTATGTTTTATCAAAATTAAATTTGGATTAAACCTATAGCACAGCTTTCAAAGGATTTACGAAATGTAGCGAATTGGATATGACACTATTTTTAAAATAAGCGGTGGCCATCTTGAAAAAATAAAAAAAATTTATGGCCAGCACCTGATTTTTTTTAATTATCGTGCAACTCTAAACAACTTGAACAACTCTAAATTTTTAAGTATTATTTGTTGAAACATAAAAATTCTCTGGAACTAATTTTATTTCAATTGATACTGAAGTAACTGAACAGGATGTTTTTAAACTCATGCAAGTTGAAGGCCGTATAGGTGAATGGTTTAATTTTTCATAATTCTTAGTAAAGATATAATGAATTACTTAATTCTCTGAGGAAATTTTGTTAAAGAGAAATTAAAATATATAATTACAACAAAATGAATGAATTAAATGAAAAAAATTTAAGAAGGTTAACCAAAAACTGTTTACAAAATTGTTTTATCAGAAAAAAGTCGTACTTTGTTTTATGAACAGGGTTTAAAAGATACGGTTAGAATGTGGTACAATAGGCTAGAGGTATAGGGGAGGGTTGAGGTCTCAAAAAACATATTTAACCCTGCCTCATTTTTGTGCCTGTCCCAAGTCAGGAGCCTCTTGCCTAATTGGTAGTTTTGTATAATACTAATTTTAGTTTCTTTTATATAGTTAGTTTAGTATGACGTTCATTTTTCCTAAACTAGTACCAAAAAATGTATATTTCTTTGTTTAGGGGCCAGCTGAAGCGGGCCCCAGGTGCTGGATTTTCTCATGGCCTTCACCTATTATCTGATCTGTGGTTGGGTTGTTGTCTCTTTGACTCATTCCCCATTTCCCTTCTCAATTTTATGTTTCATTCAAATATTATGCACAGTAATGTTTAACCCTGTTTTTTGTATTTTTGTATTTTTTGTATTCAGAAAGGATGTATTGGGTACAATGAGTACCTATATCAGTGGGGAATCCAGGAGGCGGGGTCTTCTTTTTTTATTTTAGGATTAATGCATTTGAATGGGGACATATGGTTGGGACCCCCACTTTATTCTTGGTTGGTAATCCCCCATTATAAAAATGGCTGGATCTGCCCTGTATTTACTTATTTGCACCCAGCACATGCTTTTTATATCAGAGGATGATGTTAGTTGTAGGTGGTAATGTTACTGTAAATATAGGTATGGCAACAATTACACAGATAATAGAAATTAGTAATGGACAATGTATATTGGCAAGAAAGAAATTCAGGGTTTTGATATAACATTCCAGATATAATTAATTCAAGGCCATTACAAGGTCTGATGTACTTTAGTGATATACAGAAGATAGCCACTATCTTGTTGCATGATATGTGAATTATAAGACCCAGGTATGACAAAATGTGAATCAATTTTAAGTCAAAAAGAAAAAAACTGGCTTTCAGTCTGAATTTGGCTGCAACAATGTTAGAAAATATGGACATTGGCATACAATAGAATATAAATAAGAATAAGAATATTTATAATACCAAACAAGGGCCTTTGATAGGCAGCATGACATTTCACATAAAACATCATGATTTGTAACAGAAAAATATGATTTTCAGTAGCGGATTCAGCCATTTGAAAAAAAGGGGGGGTTCCCAACCCAAGACAAAAAGGGGGGGTTTCCAACTACATTTCATCATTCAAATGCATTGATCGTCCAAAAAAAAGGGGGGTTACAACCCTGGACGGAATTATCAACAGATGAAGTGTTTACTGAAAAAGAAAAATGTACCGAAATGTCGCCATGCGATGTCATCAAAACGTCATCTTTTTAAAATTAGCAAATACAATATGTTTCAAGTATCCATTTCTTAAAAAATGAAGAGTAAGCATGGACAAATATCCAATTGTTCAAAATATTTGAAAAAACTAAACAAAAGCTCTGTTATTTGACTTTTGACGATGCAAATTTAAGCATGGATACAATTTGGGTACTCCTCATAACAGAATCATTGATGGTTTTGAGGTTAGTTTAGACCAATTTTTCTATGATTCCATATGGATTGAAAATTAAATTGGTGTACCAAATGTAGTAAAGAAGGATACGGCTACAAAATAAACACAAAATGAAATTTTTTCTCTTGATCATAAAAAAATGTAGGTGGAAAAACTGTCAAAATAGGTGCAATATAGGTACCGTCACGTTAAACTTATTCCTTTATATGAAGTTTTACTGTATTTCCTTGATACCTATTTTTCACATATTTAGAATGGATATACAAATTATGATCATCATGTTTTACCCAGAGTTCCCTCTGACTTATATGCACTCAGCAAGTTGGCCATTTTGTACTAGTTGAGTCCATGTTGTCATAAATGTATTTTTATGTAAATATAGGTATAATTATTAAGTATGGCATCAATTAGTCAACATAACAGAGATCAGGAATGGACAGTATTAAAGAAATAAGTTATTTATAGTTTTAATATAGCAATCTAATGAATACAAGGTCATGACAAGGTCTGATGTACTCTAAATATCTACATGAAACAGACACAATGTTTACTACATGACCAAATATCTTGTTTTAATCTCACAAAGAATAGTTAGTTATTATGGGTCATTGGCAATTAGAATATAAATGGCTAAAATTGAAAATCATCTTAGTGTTTCTGATTTAATTGAAGAAAAATAAATTTTTAAAACTACTTTTTGAAAATTTATTAAAAAAATGAGAGCAGGTGACCTTCACATCTTGCATGTAGTGCTTGCTTGATTTCATTGTATAAAGTTAATCAGAAAACAACCTTCAGTTCTATTATCTAAAGGACTTTGAAATAAAACAAATTATTAACATAATGAATCTAGATGAAAATTTGCTGAATTTATTATACACAGTAATAATGGTATGTTGACCCTCTCATTGTCTTTTTGTTGTATGTGTTGAATCTCATCTTCTATTCAGATGAGGGACACAAATTATGGACACACAAAAGTTGAAAACAAAAACGATATTATATGTCCATGTGAACACAGAAGCCAAGATTATGATTTCAATACTCAAATTAAAGAGAATTCCCTTATGTAGTACGATTGGAAATAAAATCTTCTTTGATCATGTGAGTATTGAAATCATAATCTTGGCTTGTGTAAGTGTTTAGTGTGACAGAAAAATGAAAGCAGAGTATTTATTGTGAGTTCATTCACAGTACCTATCAACAATTCTATGATATTAAGATATTTAGTTATACACATAAAATAGATAACGAAAATATAGAAATATGTGAACAAGTGATAGAAATGTCTGATGATGATCCGAAGACCTAAACATCTTAAAATCTATGACTAATACTTACAAGGAAATAGTACTTTTAAAGTATACTGTTATAATGCCATGAGCCTATGATTAACCTAGTTTAAGTGTGATATTGTCTATATTAGATAATGGAGTGATGTCTGAGACATATGTTACGACCTCGTAAAACATGCACTACCAACCATGCACTCACTTTTATCCAGACAAATTACAATGTTTGATGTATTTTATGATTATCTAACCTTAAAAGACACACATTTTTGGTAGTTTTTTTGCATGAATAATAGCCTAAATTGGGGAATTTTTCCAAAGTTAGAAATTGTTAAAACAGTTAATTTATTATCATTGTTTTGTGTACTTATTGTGTTGTGTTTGTTTGTCTTTTGGATTAGGTCATGGTTTTGTCTGAATACTGTAAACCACAAAATTTTCAAGACTTTCCCAGGTTCAAAAATAACATGAAAAATAAATTGTCAAGAATAATATAGCACTTGGGTCTTCTCTCATATAATTACATCAATATTTTATGTAGATGAATGTATAAAGCTTGGACCATGTATTACACATCAACTTAAACCACCTGGAAAGAGCTGTTGGACGAGTTCTCAAACACTCGGAAAAGCTGGTAATTTTCCTCAACATAAATATCATGTAATACCATATAATGGTCACAAAAGGTCAACATACAGTATTTAACAATACACAGTGTAGAATATGTCAAGGTCTTAATTGTCTAAAAAAGTGTGAAATAAATACAACAAAAGTATCTACCGTCAGTAACACATCCTCCAAACAACAACATAAACATACGATAATTACTGGGCAGACTGACGTAAGTTTCTGACTTCCTGACATAAAGGACACAATGACTAGGCAACTATGGACTGACGTAAGTTCCTGACTTAAAGGACACAATGACTAGGCAACTACAGACTGACCTAAGTTCCTGACTTAAAGGACACAATGACTAGGCAACTACAGACTGACCTAAGTTCCTGACTTAAAGGACACAATGACTAGGCAACTACAGACTGACGTAAGTTCCTGACTTAAAGGACACAATGACTGGGCAACTACAGACTGACGTAAGCTCCTGACTTAAAGGACACAATGACTAGGCAACTACAGACTGACGTAAGTTCCTGACTTAAAGGACTCAATGACTGGGCAACTACAGACTGACGTAAGTTCCTGACTTAAAGGACACAATGACTGGGCAACTACAGACTGACGTAAGTTCCTGACTTAAAGGACACAATGACTAGGCAACTAAAGACTGACGTAAGTTCCTGACTTAAAGGACACAATGACTAGGCAACTAAAGACTGACGTAAGTTCCTGACTTAAAGGACACAATGACTAGGCAACTACAGACTGATATAAGTTCCTGACTTAAAGGACACAATGACTTATTAGGCAACTACGGACTGACTTAAATTCCTGACTTAAAGGACGAGCATATGAATATATATTGGGGTACTTTATTAACCTGGATTCAAAACTAGATTTTTAAGAACTGAACTCACTTATTTCAGGTATTCTGATATAACGGTGAATTTAGTTCATTGTCTCACTAAAGCATTGTGACGAGGAAATGAGGACTTGTATACGTTTGAACCATTGCAGGTTACTTAGTGCAGGTGAAAATGTTTTCTTTTTTCACTTTCACAGTCGTAGAAAATCATAAACTTAAGATAAATTCTTGTCCCCCTGTCTCCCCCTTCTTGCATGTAAAAGAAAAGAAAAACATAAGCCCAACTGATTGATTTATTGACATGTGGTTTACTATCACATGATTCAAGGTCATTTTTAAAAGAAAGGTTTCTGTGTCACATAGTAAGAAAGGTGTTAATTTAAACATATTGGTATTTGATTACCTTTAAAATAAGGATATAGAATTGGTTAAATAGATCACTGTGCCAGTAGTACACCAAATGTTTTCCTAGAGCATATGTCAATTAAATATATCATTTATAATGAGAACCAGGAAGTAAGATATAAAATACAAGATATATCATGGTACTGCAACTCTTTCCTTAAAATATAATACCAGAGGCAATGTCCCCGTTCATGATTGCTACAATTATTTAATTTTCTTACTTAAAGTTTATTATTCCATCCCTGTTGAGACAGTGGTGCATTATTGAATCCATTGAGTCTCAAACAAAATGAAAAGTCAACATCTGCAATCGTAATTACTGTTGATCTACTTTAAGATCAAATTAAGTCCATCTTCTATCAAAACTAAGTCCATCTTCTATCAAAACTATTTCATTTAAAGTTTGTTGATATCAGTTTTAAATAGAAAGAATTGTTTACAACTTGAATATTTGTTTACAGAGGTAAAGTAACAGTAAAGGAACATTGACACTGTAGGTCTAACTGTTTACAGAGGTAAAGTAACAGTAAAAGTAACATTGACACTGTAGGTCTAACTGTTTACAGAGGTAAAGTAACAGTAAAAGTAACATTGACACTGTAGGTCTAACTGTTTACAGAGGTAAAGTAACAGTAAAATTAACATTGACACTGTAGGTCTAACAATGATGTTTTTCAATTAATTAACTGTTAATTCTTTCTAGACATCATTCACTAAGTTCAGTGGTATTTAATACAGCTGTTTTAAGAGGAAAGTGAATATGATGTCAAGCTATACAAAAACTGTCATATGACTCTATTAAGAGATGTATAATGCCCTTAAATGATGTTTTTTGCTTCTTTTCATGTTTTGTGTCTATCATCATGAAAACTATAATAGATATAGGATATGAAACAGTGCAAAAGGCAAAATTATAAGAGAACAAGATCTACAACAATGCACTTTTACATTATTTTTTTTTGAGAATTTGCCTTTTATCTCTTAAAACCTATAACATGAAGAAAAAAGTGTAAACAACATTTTATGAAGGTTTTACATTCACAAATAAAATGGGTCACTCACTTAGTAAGGGTACAATATACATCTTACAATAATAGTGTTGTAAAGCCTTTGTAAAGCTGAAAATGACGGTGAATTATGGTGGTAAATAGATGGGACCAGTCACTCACTGAATGCCAAAAATAATTAAAGCACCAATGTTACAAGCAATATACAAATATGGTAGATTTTTATATGATAGTCAGAATTTTGCATATAATAATGAATTAATAATTCCAAAATTATGAACTGCACTTAAAATCTAAGACATCAAAAAGGTATTTAACATACATCAGAGATTGTAAGATATGTTGAATGAATACGTCATTTATGTTTCCTGATGAAAAAGTTTGATATTCCTTCCCTACTTAGAATGGTACTTAGATCGGTTGATTAGATTTTTTCGTCACATCTGTACCCTTTAATATTATAAAGACATCACATTGTGTATGCAGTTAACATTTTAGCACTTTGTTATATGTAGCACAGTTTACATGAATAATTCTGAGTTCGGTCCAATATAGGCCATATACACACTTAATTTAATTATAGAATTACAACTATGTCTTTGGGGAGTCAGTGTTATACAAATCCATTAACAGATTTGTTCAGGCTCACACTTTTTCATATTGTCAAATTTTGAAATTAGAAAAAAAAAGATTTTATGTTTTATTTGTGGTAGAAAATTATTAATTTCCCGTTTTGATTATTTTTTTAAAAAATTTGTATGGATATTGAGCACGTGTTTAACATGTACAATCAGATAATAGTTTATTTTAAGGACATCCATGGGTATTGCGATCACCCGATTTTTACGAGATGGGTCACTTCGAGGTCACTTTGCATACAGAAAATATGTTGAGGAATTGCTTCGTGGAAGGAAACAATTAAAGCAAAATAACCTTCTTCTAAATATAAACATGTTAAAGAATTTTCTCCAGAAAAAAGTACATGTACATAAGTTTTATAATGAAAACTATCCATTGAGTTATAAAAAAACATATGCATTTTTTTTTTTAATTTGAGGTTTATTATGACTTTAAGTTCTTTTGTCCCAGTTTATAATAGTATTATTTTTCTATATTAATTTGTATTATTCATTATTTTTATGCCCCACCTACGATAGTAGAGGGGCATTATGTTTTCTGGTCTGTGCCTCCGTCCGTCCGTTTGTCCGTCTGTGCGTCCGTTCGCTTCAGGTTAAAGTTTTTGGTCAAGGAAGTTTTTGATGAAGTTGAAGTCCATTATCAACTTGAAACGTAGTACACATGTTCCCCATGATATGGTCTTTCTAATTGTAATGCCAAATTACAGTTTTGACCCCAATTTCATGTTCCACTGAACATAGAAAATAATAGTGAAAAGTTCAGGTTAAAGTTTTTGGTCAAGGTAGTTTTTGATGAAGTTAAAGTTACATCAACCTGAAACTTAGTACACATGTTCCCTATGATATGATCTTTCTAATTTTAATTCCAAATACAAGTTTTGACCCCAATTTCACGGTCCACTGAACATAGAAAATGATAGTACGAGTGGGGCATTTGTGTACTATGGACACATTCTTGTTGTTTTGATTCTTAGGCATCAGCGCCTGTAAAGCCTCTGTCATATAACCTTTACTATAAATACATAGGCTGATTAAAACATAAATAGCATCAAAATTATAAATATAAAACTAATTAGCTTTCTATAAATATTTCTGTAGTACCCTACAGATGTTTGTGATATGAGTTAAGGTATTGGTATGTTATCCATGTGATTACACCTGTTATGTAAGATATACTCATCAACAACACATACCTGAAGTTCTGTTTGCACTTTTCTAGATTTACCTTTGCAAGGTATGATGCTCATGGTCAAATTTTTTCTCAGAAGACGATTCATAGATATGTGTTAGAAGCTTAAGGGATGAAACCATACTTCACCTAATGATTAGCAACAGTCATATGTACTGTACAGTGGCGGATCCAGAAATTTTCATAAGTGGGGGCCCACTGACTAACCTAAGAGTGGGCCCGCTCCAGTCACGCTTCAGTGATTCCCTATATAAGCAACCAAATTTTTTCACAAAAAGGGGGGCCCGGGCCCCCTGCCCCCCCCCTAAATTCGCCTCTGCTGTAGAATGATATTTAAGGTTTAACCTGACTGTTTACCATAGTAAATGCCTTGTATTCAACTTATAATATTGTCATAAAGTTGATTAAGGGAAAGAAAATTGTCCTTGCCAAATTGACTTCTGTGTGTCTATAGTTAACAGGGATAATAATAAATACTTTTCATCAGTAGTTGAAGATATTAAGGACCAGAAATAACCTGGTTCTCTCCAATTCCATTGAGATTGAGACTGACTCTGTTGCAAAATTACAAGGGGTGATGAAGTTGTTGAGAAACCTTGTGTCGGTGAAAGTCATGGAAATCACTTATGGAAAGATTAGAAGAGTAGTTTGAATAATTTTATATTAAGGTATGGTGGTGGTGAATTTGGTGGTGGTGGGGGGAATGGGGGAAATGAACATTAATAAAGCACTATTGAGGAAAATTGCCTTAACAGCAGGTCTTTAGAAGAAAAAGTGTTTTTCCAGTATGAGGATAAAATGAGCTCAAATGAAATAATATGGCTCTCTTAATTTGCACAATTTTAGTTTATAACAACTGCAGTTTATATCTTTTCCAAATAATGTTGCCTGTTCTGAACATTTCAAAAAAATTGCAAATCAAAAATTCTTCTACTAAGTAAATATTACCTGAGACTACTATAACACATATATAGTATAGTCACTATAGTGTTATAGTAGTCTCAGATATTACCATTGAACTATCCTTGTCAGACATAAAATCTAGACCAACATGCAGCTAAGAACGTTAAAGGATCAACAAAAATAATCCAAAAATGTTGTTTTGTGGCATTTTGTAAGTTGAAACATAGGTTATATGACATTGAAGATTTAAAGTTGTCCAGTGCCTCAATTTTTTATCTAATCATTTAGTAGACACTTTCACCATGTGATTTTTGAACGAGAAAAATGAATTCTGTTTTAGGTGGAATTAGCTGCTTAGCGTTGCAAATTGATTTAGTTTTCTTAATTGACTATCTTAAATCATGAATAATTAATAAAGTTTTATTTTATTACATTCTTTTGCAAATAAATGTATTTTTAAGGATTCGTTTGAACCATTTTTGGAGACATCTTGATCAAATTTTTCCACAAGTTCTACAGAAAAACGATGACGAAATTGGAACATATTTTTTAACATTTTTTACGACAGCGAACAATTTTCTTCAGTGAACAATTGAAGGAGAATAACTATTTCTGGTATATTTCATTTTTTCATAGATGAGCAGTAAATACTCAAATTATGCAATGAAATCGATTAAACAGTAGAAAGCAGGCCTGCGCAATAGTCGATTAAACTGAGAAATTGGATTAGCATGTTAGTACGTTAGGTTAAAAGACAGCATGCCTGTACATTAGGATACAAGATACCAACATGGTTTTATTTGTCAATCGATATCCTGATTATCTTACATCAATTTGTTCTATTTTTAGAATGTGTGTCAGGCACTTACACGATTTAAGTGTTTGATGACTTTTTTATTTGTCAATGTAGGTTTTATGTGCATATTATATGTTTGCATGTTTCTCTTTCAAATAGCTATGGAATTATGTAATTAGTTCACATTTTATTCGTCACCCATGCGTCTAACTTTTGAAAACGAAACGCACGTCTGGTGTAAATATTTACTCACAGATTATTTGCGAATCTTTTATGTCCCCCCCCCCGCATAGAACAATTGCTTTGGCTTTTGTGTACAACAGATGTTTGTCTATTGTTCCCAACTATGGGTTTTGCAATCATGTAAGTGTTCTATTGCATCTGCGGTAACGAGTGTGAAGATTAGTCCGAAATTACTCTAACGTCCAACGGATGATTTGATATACCACGGCCCCATCTTGTCTGGCAAAACAACCGTTGGGCTTTAGAGCTTGAGGGGTATCGTTATCAGATACTAGACGTTAAAACTGCAAACAAAACAGATTGGTCGTTATTTCGAAACCTTTAGTCGGAACATTTCATGCATACATTTTAATTTCACATTTGGATTACCACAAAAAAGAGTGTGCTGTAAAGAGGAAGAACGTATGCTTTGATAGGATCATAAAAACAGTTTATATTGTTCTGTTACATGCAGAAATGGTGGTACTCTCGAGAACGTGGTATCCTTATTTCAATCGGACTTGAAATGATGTGTTTTTTGTGTTGTTCGAATTCTGTCTTATTTGTATGTTGCAATATGAATTGTTTATTTGTGTCAGTATAATTCTTATTCCCCTGTTTATGATAAAGAACTAATTAGAAGCCACCAAAGTTAATTTTTACGAGTATTTTATATAGAGACGAATCTTTATCCATTTATCTGATTTTGTATAATGTTGCAAAAGGGTTCCAGTTATTTACACAAAAGACTAGTAAAACCAAAGTCTGGTATCATCTGTCTCTGATTAAAAATACAGTTTGGCTTTAAGTAGCTATCTGTCTAAATTTACCAAATATGGCATCCCTTGCCGGTGATAGAAATTTTCCAAATTAAAACGGAACTTAATAATAAACATGGTCTTGATGTATTTAGTGATCCAGAAATTACGACAAAACATAGTGCAATAATTGGATAGGCTTAGTTTATTGTCAATATAGAGAACTGTGTGGGTTATATAATCAAGTCCTGAATACTTCGATAGCCTTGCAGCTTTCATCTTATGTCAGTTGTCGTTATTGATTTTTCTAGTTATTACAGACAACTATAGCATTATTGTGTAATATTAATGTGATGGAGGAATTCTGTAAAGAGAAGTCTAGACTGTCGCTCGAGTTATGTTAGTAGGAGGTTGTTAAATCAGATATTTATATTGTAAAAGAACTTAATACGGGTTTACATTCTACTAAGAAGCTGTATTGTCACAGTTGGCTATTAACCTTAGTTTGACGCTCTTCTGACCTTAGTGTGTCACTCTTCTGACCTTAGTTTTCCCGCTCTTCTGACCTTAGTTTTAACCGCTCTTCTGACCTTAGTTTTAACCGTTCTTCTGACCTAAGTTTTAACCGCTCTTCTGGCCTTTAAATAGTTTGTTGCTCTTCTAATCTTAGTTTGTCGCTCTTTTGACCTAAGTTTGTCGCTCTTTTTACCTAATTTTCACGCTCCTCGTGCCTTAGTTTGACTCTCTTCTGACCTTAGTGTATCGCTCTTCTGACCTTAGTTTGTATCTCTTCTTAAAACTGGTTTCACATATTCACCATTTCCTTTCTCAATTTTATTTTTTACAGAGTTTGTCTTTAGTGCCGTGTGGAGACAGTAGAGTGCCTCCCCGTGCTTAAGGTTTATGCTCTTATATTATACTAGATTATGGAGTGTGTGTCCGAGCGAGAACTTCTCTATGTTCATTACTTTAGGAATATCTATCAAAAAGTAGTATTTTAATATTCAGCCCCATTCATCTATTTAGTCAGACGTCAGTCGCTACCTTGATATACCCTATCTTTTGTTAAATTTGTCGGGTAACTTATGACAATAAGCATTTGACGTCTTGAGCCGAACAGTTTTATCATTTTTACACAATTTAATCTACTGTGTGATGGTTCATATTCTGGACGCCAGTCTTTGCTCCTTTGTAATTAATTCGGAGTTTAGTATGACGTCCATTATCACTGTACTATTATGCATATTTTAGGGGCCAGCTGAAGGACACCTACGGGTGCGGGAATTCTCGCTACATTGAAGACCCATTGGTTGCCTTCGGCTGTTGTTTGCTCTATGGTCGGGTGGTTGTCGCTTTGACATATTCACCATTTCCTTTCTCAATTTTATTCCAATAGATATGGTCAGATGCAAGACCTCAATGTTGTTCTGGCTCATGCCTCAGAATTTATGGGTAAAACTTGCACAAAGCAATCAAATCCACAATGCTACTGGCCTCTTCTCTACCTTTGTTAGTTAACAGCATAATGCAGATAACTCAATTAAAAATATTATTTAATAGAGTTTCTTAATTTAATATACAATTCAATGATCATTTAATTAACAGCAAGTCAAGTGGAATGACACTTAAGGTATGCCTCCCGTCCGTCGTCAGTCCGATAAATCAGTTGTCCATACTTGTTTCCCTTATGTTAGGAGTTTGTCATATAGTTAAACCATGACAAGTTACAGATAAGTTTGTCATATAGTTAAACCATGACAAGTTACAGATAAGTTTGTCATATAGTTAAACCATGACAAGTTACAGATCAGTTTGTCATATAGTTAAACCATGACAAGTTACAGATAAGTTTGTCATGTAGTTAAACCATGACAAGTTACAGATCAGTTTGTCATATAGTTAAACCATGACAAGTTACAGATCAGTTTGTCATATAGTTAAACCATGACAAGTTACAGATCAGTTTGTCATATAGTTAAACCATGACAAGTTACAGATCAGTTTGTCACATAGTTAAACCATGACAAGTAACAGATCAGTTTTGAGTCGTGTTCCAGTTAGGCCATATTTGCTGAGTTATGTATGGCCCTCGAGCATACACGCTGATAATGAGTTATTTCACACTTTTTTTGTCATTTTGTTCTAATATAACGATGTTTTAACCGGAAGGGGACCATATGTTTGCATGCAATACTCTCAGAATGCTTGCGATTGTTGAACTCCATTAGGTGTACAGATCGACAGAATAGCTTATATGTTGTTTATAGGTTTCCTTTTCTTTGCAATGAAAACAACAAAATAAAAAGTTCCACTTACGCTGTCAGCTGTTCTTCAACAGAAAGTTTGGTAGAATGTTCGGAGACAAGTTCGAAATATACAGAAAGTTTGGTAGAATGTTCGGAGACAAGTTCGAAATATACAGAAAGTTTGGTAGAATGTTCGGAGACAAGTTCGAAATATTGTTTGTATTTGCATGTTGTTTTTTTTTTAGGCCGTTTAGATTTTAAAAAGCGACGATGAACATATCCGGTTTATTTACGAATACATCGCATCTGTCATTTTAAATAGTTGTAATAAGTTCCGAAGGCCAATTATGTCTAAATAATTGAAATTGAGACCTTGAAACTGATTTCTAAAAGTAATTGATTATAAGTCGAGTTAAGCAAAGGAAATCTTGACTGATCGCGTGTCTTTCGACATGTCGTGATGATAGGGACTTGACTTAAGGTCAGAAATGGAAATTTAGTAAAAACGTGATCATTACTGTTTTTGTGACCATTGGTATACGTGTCTTTTAATGCATCAAGCTATATATCTGACCTGTAGTAAAGTCCCAATACTCTTGACACTGTTCGTCTATTCATAGTGTAAAAACATTATACAAAAAACGAAATTTTCAAGAATAAAAAGTGAAAGGTTTAGCTGGCTATAAAACCAGGTTTAAACTACTATTTTCAACTTGAAAAATTCCTGTACCAAGTCAGAAATATGACATCTATTCGTTTGATATGGTTGAGCTTTTGATTTTGCAATTTGCTTAGGGACTTCCTGTTCAGAATTATTTTCCTCTGAGTTCGGTAATTTTGTTATTTAGCTTTTTTGTACACGTTTGTTATTGAGTGTTCTGCTGTTTCTATGTCAACAAAAACGATAAAGATACAAGACAAAAATTTAAGAACTAATATTCTGATTTATTTTTCATGACCGAACACCCGCAATTATATTAATATTGAAACATTTAATTAACTTCTCAGAACACAATGTAAATGATTTTAGTAATTTTCTTTGAAATTTGATTATAAATAGATGATAGCGGAGATGCGCGGGGTCCGTTTACTTTGAACTGAACTGTTTTAGTAGGAAAGAAGAGAAGTATCGGATTTTTATTCCTTGAAGGTTGAACTTTAACGTCTAACATGGTATTCATAGCAATGACCGGTACAGTTTTTGGACATATGGTGTTTCCCCAGGCCATACAAGACTATATGTAAACAGATTTTATGGTCCTCGCCATATGGAATTTATGTGTAATTCTTTCTTTTGATTACTTCTATAAAAAGTGTTGTTAGTAATAATAGTCCTAAAATTACTGATCTGTAAAAGTTTGAATTTCCTTTATGGAAACTATATTTTTTTTAGCAAGATGTGCTGTTATTTATTGGTTTGTTTTGTACTTCCTCGTAACGTTTCGTTTTGCAATTAATTTTCACAAAACATGCATGATTTTAAATTGTCATCCACTTATATTGCATGGGTAGAGACTTATTGTGCGTATTGCTGTTTTTTTCTACATTGGCTAGGGTTAATGGGAAGGGTTGATATCTCAAATCACGTTTAACCCCACTGTATTTTTGCTCATGTTCCAAGTCGTGAGCCACTTGCCTTTGTTAGTCTTGTATGATTTGAATTTTAATTTAACTCTTGTTTCTGTCTAATTGAATTATAAAACCGATCTCTGTTTTAAAATTATGAAATAAGTCGAGTACTTAGTTTTGAGGAAACATTACAAAAACCAAAGGATCCAACATCATGTCTGTAAAGATAACAATAATATTGTCAGAATGGTTCCCAGTTCACATATGTCACACTAATTATATAGAATGTCTGCATATTCGGGTTACCAGTACGTCGTAAATTGATTTGTCCCAGTAATAACTGTCAAACGAACTCCTACGGGAACATTCTTCAGTTAGTACACATTGGCATTATAGACAGATCTGATTTCAGAAACAATTGAAACGTCAAATGGTTAATGTGAAGTTAGATGTAGGAAGTAAAATATCTAAATTTGGTTTCTGTTACGAGTGGTCTTCATTTTTAGTGCGATCTTTAGCCAACCTACAGCTAGAGGCAGGTGCGGTCGACTCCGATATGATTGTCAGTTTTCCCGCCGAACGGTTGTTAGTTCACATCGGGCAATCCGGCTCCCTCTACCAATACTAACAAGATGCCACGATATAACTGAGGACTGAAAGTAGGGTTACACTCCATCAATCAAATAACACTGGTTGTGTTTTGTCGTTTTTTCCCCCTTTTTTAGAACGATTGATGGGAAATGATGTATATGACGTATACAAATGACCTATATAATTTCCCCCGTTATATTTGCACGTGCAATTCGAGTTCAGATAATTAATAGTGCAATCAAAATTGGTTAACTATTCAGTGCATACATTAATGACAGCTTGGCCAAATTATCAAATTATAAGATGGCTTCTATGCCATCAAATGTAGAGCAAATCTTACAAACGGGGAAAAGAATACTGACTTTGAAATTCATGTGCCTTTATTAGAATCAGGGAGTTTTAATACTTCAAAAATTCGTTTCCAGAATTATTCATGTCTTTTAAACAACAATAAGTTTAAAAAGTGAACAAAAATACAAAAGATAAATAAATTAAGGAATATTATATGCATGTACGTTCCCTTTGCTTAATGGAGGTTATATAGTTTATTTCTCTGAGTTGATGCGATATTCAAAAGCTTGCATTTCCTATCATGGTTTCCTTGATAGAAATTTGCTGATAAATATGAAGCTTTAAAACGAAGAGTTGTAAGTGGTGACGCTAAAAATCATCCTTTCGACATCATCACGATTTTTTGGTTGACCTTTATTGTAAATGTAAAAAGGAAATGTCTGTTCCAATTGTCGTCAACGCAAAAGCCGTCCTCTTTTCCTAAAATGTTGTCTACCAAATGAAACTTATCAGATTTGGAGCACGATTTGCTTATCCTTTTTGTGCACCTGAGATCACCACAATTGTGAATATCCTTGTGTAGTTTTACTGTACCTAGATGTCACCTCAGAACATCCACAGAACATCTGGTTATTGTTTTAATTTGTAGATCACACTAGGTATTACATTGAAAATGGAATTTAATATAAATTAATTATTAATGTTACCTGAAAAAAAATAAACAGGTGTGAATGTTTTGTTATGACACAAATTGCCCCTGTAACATTGATTGATTGACATCTGTTATAAATTGTGTGACGTTCATTGGATATACGTTTACCTTAAAAGTGAATGCTCGATTTTAAAAATATTTCTATGAAAGCTTGAAAAAAACTTAATAAAATCGAAAATACGAAATAGGAGCAGGAGGTACTGAACAGCCAAAACATTTGAACAGAGGGTAAATCTAACTCCTTTTACAATCGGAAATGGTATATCAAGTGCCTGGAATGGTAATCATATCTTGATGAAATATTTTGGATGTTGTGTTCATGTTCATTTTATACAAAGCTCAGAATATGCCAAATATACGTGACTTGCTTTGCAATTTGTATAGATTATCGTTGATCATCGGTTTATCGCTATTTTACCTATGACGACGTTGTCAATTTCATGTCAATTTCGTTAGAAACGCCACGTGCCTTCTTTTAAAATTTCTATCGATAATTTTCCATCTCAAGCGAGAAGCATATGAAAAATTATCACAAAAAAAGATCAAAGGAAAAATGCACAAAATAGCGATAATTAGGTGTTTCAACTTTTCTGTGGAAAGACCTATTGTTTTTCTTCTGACTATTGTTTTTCTTCCGCCTAATTTTGTTCTTGCGATAAATATTGGGCAATAGCAAGAAATTTTCAATTGCACAGTTTTGCGCAATAGCAAGAAATATTCAATTGCACAGTATTTCCCGTTTTCAAATTGGTCTACATTAAGGTCCAAAGGGTCTAAAATTAAACTTTGTTTGATTTCAACAAAAATTGATTATATGGGGTTCTTCAATATGCTGAACTAACCATGTATTTAGATTTTTGATATTTGGACCCAGTTATAAAATTGGGCCACATTGAGGTCTTACAGGTCTAAAGTTGAACATTATTTGATTTCATCAAAAATTGAATCTTGGAGTTCTATGATAATATGCTGAATCTAACCATTATTTAGATTTTGGATATTGGACCATAATAGGTAAATGTCCAATTTAAAATTTTTAAGTTTTTAAGTTAAAAGTTCTTAGACCACATTCATTCTGTGTCAGAAACCTATGTTGTGTCAACTATTTAATCACAATCCAAATTCAAAGCTGTATCAAGCTTAAATGTTGTGTCCATACTTGCCCCAACTGTTCAAGGTTCGACCTCTGTGGTCGTATAAAGCTGCGCCCTGCTGAGCATCTGGTTTAATGTGGAAAAGTTATTTACATAAAAAAGGTCAATTTTTTTTCATTTTTTCTCCCTGAATAACCAAAAGAAATTATATCTACGGTAATCACTCACAGTTAAATCATTTTAATATAATCCCGGATGAAGAAGATTATGTATCGATCACGTGGTATCGATATTTTGGCGGTTTTATTGTTATGTACAGTAAAAACACAAAAGTATCAAACTATAATTTTTTTATTTAAGTGTGATCAGAGGCGGATTTGGGGGGGGGGGGAGGGGGGGCAGGGGGCCCGGGCCCCCCTTTTTTGGAAAAAAATTGGTTGCTTATATAGGGAATCACTGAAGCGTGACTGGAGCGGGCCCCCTCTTAGGTCAGTCACTGGGCCCCCACTTATGAAAATTTCTGGATCCGCCACTGGTGATCATTCATAGACATATTCGTAGATAATACAGTTAAAAATATTTAACCACCAAAGCATAACTTTAACTATACCAAAACTTTACATACTGGTATGACCGTCCGAGGTTAAAACAATATCAATGTTAATATTATTCAGTACGTACGAACTATATTATTTGATGTCATTACAATAACACTTTAGTTGTATTGCATACATTACTGTCATTCCTGCCACAAATTTTCGTGTTATTTGTCTTCAAATTTACAGCAAGGTCATACAACAAAGGTTATATGGCTACATTGTTTCAGTGATGCGTCATTCAATACGTTCATACGAATGAAGTCAGTGGTCATATTCAGGTCACGTAAAAGGAAGTGTCATCTTGATGTCCGAATTATGAAATATTTAATATCATTTTTGCCATTTATTGTCCATTAAGAATAAGATTTTTGAGTACAGTTGACAAGGTCATTCTGTAGCATAGTTTACGGACATTTTTTTTTAACCTTTATGTACTGAAGTAAGATCTAGCGTGTTACTATATCTCCAAAGGAGTAGTACTTTACGTTGCGTTTTCTCAGAGGAACTTAACTTAAAACAAAACTGCCTGAAATTGGTCTTCAACCCTGCATTTTTGTGGTAGTTTAACAATCAACGATCTTCAACAACCTGGTTGTCGAATATAGGATATCTTCAGAGAAATTGAATTGAAGCTGTTAAAGACACATCCGTATTTCTAAAATGATAATTGTAAAAAGCAAAAGATGAAGCCCAGATGCGATAATTCACTCATATATAATCAAACAAATAATACCGACCTATTTTTCTATGTTGTTGATAAAATTTATAATGTGGCCATTGAATAAAAAATGCAAAGTATATGTATTTTGACAACATCCATACTGTTAATTATTGTACAAGTTATAAGTGAATTTTAGTTCAATTTTGTACAAATTGTAATTTGTACAGGCACTTTTGGTACAAATTACAATTTGTACAAAGTCAAAATACAAATTATAATTTGTACAAAATGATAACTTGTACACAACATATATACTTGCATATTATAATGGCAATATGAAATGCTCGTCGCAACTGTTGCAATAACTTACTGGATACTGAATACCTCAAGCAGGTGTATCATAGAACCCCAAATACCATGTGTATAGTACTATAGTTTTAGTACTTCAGTATGTCATGCTTATACAGTTTTTACATTTTTATGATAAAATGATAAAAAGTTTTCGTATTTAGATAGAATGTCTTGATAGTTACATGTATGTGACTTATGTTTGAACTGACATTGAACATTTCACTGTCCACCTTAATTAAAAATAGTTCTTGTATATAAACAAAGAAGATGTGGTATGTTTGCCCATGAGACAACTGTCCACAAGAGACCAAAATGACACAGACATTAACAACTATAGGTCACCGTACGGCCTTCAACAATGAGCAAAGACCATACCGCATAGTCAGCTATAAAAGGTCCCGATAAGACAATGTCAAACAATTTAAACGAGAAAACTAACGACCTTATTTATATTAAAAAAATGAACGAAAAACAAATATATAACGCATAAACAAACGACAACCACTGAATTACAGGCTCTGTCACTTATCTATAATTATATGACACTTATACTGCTTAATTGAAAAATAAAAGTACGAATGTATATGAACATACACATCTCTGATCATCTCTCTGTGCTCGTTAATGTACATGTAGTTGTAGTCTGTTATATATTAGCCATTATGTAAAACAAATAAGGATATAATTGTTACTGAGACAACTATACATTTTATTGCAGTATCTGTGTCATGGATTTCCACTGCAGATCAATAGTATAGATGTAGAACTATGTATCTACCAAATTTCAAATGAATTGCACGGATGTATGCAGTTATAGGCAATTATACAGTCTTCAACAATGAGAAAAATGAACACCTAATGGCGTATATAGATAAAAGAAGATGTGGAATGAGTGCCAATTAGTCAACTCTCCACCAAAGTCACAATTATAGTCGGCTATACAAATCGCCGATTTGAAAAATATGAAACAATTGTTAAAATTGAGAAAACCAACAGCCTAGTTTATATAACAAAACAATTTACGAAAACAATGAGAAACCCAAACTAAAGACAACTACTGAACTATAGACTACTGACTTGGTGTAGGCACATACAAAATGTGAGGGGGTTAAACACCAACCCTCCCCTACCTGTGACAGAAGTTTAACAGTGCAACCATAAAGGCAACAGTAGTATACCGCTGTTCAAAACTCATAAATCCATGGACAAAAAACAAAATCTGGATAACAAACTAAAACTAAAACTGAGGGAAACGCATTAAATATAAGAGGAGAACAACCGACACAACATTAAAATGTAACACACACAGAAACGGACTAATCATTAGACAAAATCCTATGAGAATAACAAATATAACATCAAAACCAAATACAGGAATTTGGGATAGATTAGTACCGTGACACGTCTTATAGTAATGTGAATTCACACTCAAAAATAAGAGAAAACAAACGATACAACGGAAACGCAACGTTAAAATGCAACACACACGTGTAACATAATGGCATCATACACACATCAAATGAAACGAGATCAACTCTGACATCAGATTGATACACGTGCACACTGGATTAAATTTCTATACGATATATTTAGAGTATACACAACTCATTTCGTAATACCCGATGATATTTTATTTGAATCGATCATGTATGTGAAAAGGTTAAAATTGTCAAGATCGTAAGGTGACGTACAATTACTAACATCTCCGTCATTTCAACTCTTGTGGATAGCTGCCTCATTGGTAACCTTATTTTTATATTTCATCTAAATCTAAAAAGGGAACCTGACTGAATAGATTATATTTATCTTAATATGATTTTATTGTCATTTAAGAACCAAAGAGAAGACGGAAATAGATTCACTGTCTTATTTTGAATGTGAACATCCGTCTATCTGTCCATATTCATGACCTCTGTCAGGCTATGTTTGAGGACATATATATGACAACCTTAATGGGATTCCGCAAATAGACAACAATATTAAATTACAGTAACTAGAGCGAGAACATTCACATTGTATATTACTTCTCCTGTAGATATCATCCTATATAAACTAGTAAATAGCCCTTCACGTGTTTCGGTTCTTCTGCATTCTTGGCCTTCGAATTTTTGTCTTTGAGCGTTCCCGATGACGATAAATCTAGAAAAAACTTCGGACACGTTTTTGATACGTTGCAAGTTGACTCCTTTATCAAGTTCACTGTTTAATAGAAAATTATGTCTTTAAATAAGAAGAGTATAAACCTGTTTTAAATAAATAAATAGGTTCCGAAAAATGTCTACTTGAGCAGAAACAGAATTATTTTAACTGTTACATGTATACTTATGTTTTAAACTGACGGTCTTCGTAAGACTATAAGGCTTACTGAAAATATCAATGAACAGAATATATGTATATTATATGATGTCAATTGAGGTTGGCAATGCACTTTAATAAATTATTTATTTATTCATTCATTCATTCATATTTTATTCCAGACTTTTCTTGTATTTGGCAAGTAATTTTTTATCTGTCAAAATATTAGTGTTCTTGTGTATTATATCTAATATACTGGTTGATGTATAATAAACTTCATAATCAAAATACAATGATATATTTTTGAATTCATTACACGAACAAGCACGTTTATTTATAGTAATTTATGTACATGCTATATAAAATAGATAAAATCATTCAGTATTTACGGCAATATTTATTGTATAATTTGTACTTTAAGAACCGTACCTTAAGTACAAATGTAATTCATTAATGATTGTGTTTTTCATTTAAGTATTATACTTGTCCTGAAAATTCTTAGAACATTTTAACATTGAGTAAACAACAATCATCCAGTCTAAGAACAGTATACACCGTCACACTGGTCAAATTCTCAATGTCTGTTTCCTCTTAATACCGTTTATCGTACGGTAACCTATAGTTGCACGTCTTAATGTTTAATTATGCCATTTGATCTCCGGTGAAGATCATACCGCGTCTTGTTATGGATAATTCCGTCTTAGATACGTGTTCTCGTGTAGTGTTGTATATACGCTTTAACATTACCGTCTTAGTTTCGTAGTCCAGTATACTATTGTACGGTCTAACATCGTGTCTGGCCGTTCCGTCTTAGTTTCCTAGTCCAGTATACTATTGTAAGGTCTAATATCGTGTCTGGCAGTTCCGTCGTAGTTTCGTGTTCCCGTGTACTGTTGTACACTTTAACATTGTTGACTGCCCGTTCCGTCTTATTTTCGTAGTCCAGTATACTATTGTACGGTCTAACATCGTGTCTGGCCGTTCCGTCTTAGTTTCGTGTTCCCGTGTACTGTTGTACACTTTAACATTGGTGACTGCCCGTTCCGTCTTAGTTTCGTAGTTCAGTGTACTATTGTACGGTCTAACATCGTGTCTGGCAGTTCCGTCTCAGTTTCGTGTTCCCGTGTACTGTTGTATGGTCTAACCTCGATTTCTGTCCGTCCCGTCTTAGTTTCGTTTTTTTCCTGTTGGCTGTTGTACGGTCTTACATCGATGACTGTCTTATAGTTCCGTGTTTCCGTGTACTGTTGCACGGTCTTACATCGGTGATTGTCCGTTCCGGTTGAACGTCATGTTTCCATATGTTGCATTGTAACAGTTTGATTTCATGCACTTTTGCATCTGACGTTCACATTTTTATGCAAATCAATGATTATAAATATCTATAAAATGTATTCTTATCAATAGTTATGTTAAACATACAAACAGTAGTATCAGATAGCATATAATTAATAACTTGAAATTGTTATTCGGGGCAGTTAAATTAAATGTGTGAGTGATACTATATGCACAAACATATAAATAAATACAATATTTCAAGAGGATAACCTCATTAGCCAACACTAATGGTCTTGAGGGTCATCATAACATTCCAAATATAGTTATTATTTACAACATTAGATAATAGTGCCTTATTTGCAGAAATAAATACATATTTATATTTGCATTTACCATAAATGCGTCAAGAAAGTATCTAGAGATAACTCATTAAAAAGAAATAATAATATTTATCATTTAACTATTGCAGCGATTTGCAATCTATTTACTTCTGATAACAAATTATTTCATAATTATGAACATAATTTTATTATTAATGTAGCGTAACTTATGATTTGGACATTACTTTGAAATGTTTCTTCCAAATAGGACGATTCAACTTAATCTAAGGATGTGAACATAAGAGTAATTGTCTGATTTAACTTTTTTCTAAATTTTAATCTATTTTAAACCAGTTAACAGTAATGACGGTTGTGTCATTACATATCAGCTTCTAAAATAGCCTTGCTGACTTATGACGGTTGTGTCATTACATATGAGCTTCTAAAATAGCCTTGCTGACTTATGACGGTTGTGTCATTACATATCAGCTTCTAAAATAGCCTTCCTGACTAGTGGCGGTTGTGTCATTACATATCAGCTTCTAAAATAGCCTTGCTGACTTATGACGGTTGTGTTATTACATATCAGCTTCTAAAATAGCCTTGATGACTAGTGACGGTTGTGTCATTACATATCAGCTTCTAAAATAGCCTTGATGACTAGTGACGGTTGTGTCATTACATATCAGCTTCTAAAATAGCCTTGCTGACTTATGACGGTTGTGTCATTACATATCAGCTTCTAAAATAGCCTTGATGACTAGTGACGGTTGTGTCATTACATATCAGCTTCTAAAATAGCCTTGCTGACTAGTGACGGTTGTGTCATTACATATCAGCTTCTAAAATAGCCTTGCTGAATTATGACGGTTGTGTCATTACATATCAGCTTCTAAAATAGCCTTGCTGACTTATGACGGTTGTGTCATTACATATCAGCTTCTAAAATAGCCTTGCTGACTAGTGACGGTTGTGTCATTACATATCAGCTTCTAAAATAGCCTTGCTGACTTATGACGGTTGTGTCATTACATATCAGCTTCTAAAATAGCCTTGCTGACTTATGACGGTTGTGTCATTACATATCAGCTTCTAAATTAGCCTTGCTGACTAATGACGGTTGTGTCATTACATATCAGCTTCTAAAATAGCCTTGCTGACCTCTTTATTAATGTGTGGGGGTCGTGTTGTTCAATCGTAA
Organism: Mytilus galloprovincialis; assembly: GCF_965363235.1. NCBI lineage: Eukaryota > Metazoa > Mollusca > Bivalvia > Mytilida > Mytilidae > Mytilus > Mytilus galloprovincialis. The sequence goes on along the minus strand of NC_134850.1, from coordinate 61,960,762 downwards.
GTTTTCTATGTTGCGTTGTGTGTACTGGTGTTGGTATTTTTCTGTTTTTGCTATGGCGTTGTCGTTTTTATTTATCGACTTATGAGTTTGAATGTCCTTTTGGTATCTGAGCAAAAGATGAAAGAAAAAACATCGATAGCGTCATTATCTGAAGTCCATCTCAAAGTCACATTACTTAGTCTGTAGTACTTACATCATGTTTATATAAATGTATATCTTAAATGAGAGAGAAAAAACATTAAGTGTCCATATTTTGCACATACTTATTTTCGTGTAGTTTTTTCTCTCACTTATGCTGAAATCATGTGTAGCACATGATAGGACAGACCGTGGACTTTAAGTAGTGGGGTACTTGAGACGATATGATACAACATTAACGGAAAACACTCCTTCCCGAGGTCAAGTTTTCTGCCTTTTGGGAATCCTTGGTCTTCCATGAATGAGAACATAGCACGTGGTCTGAGCACGTGGTCTGCATTGTTTACATGATAATTTGGGTTTGTTTACTTTCTGATGAAATACAATGATAGCTTGTATTTCCTGGGTTCTTAGTCCATCCACATATCTTGTGATCAAAATAATATACATTGAATTGGTGTTAATATGTAGATTGACTATGAGGTTAGATGTACGAACGAATGTCTCCAAGTACCGGAAATTGATCTTTTTTTTTAAACCAACATAAATTAATTTAATTAATTGAAATGTGGCTCTTTTTGCCTAACTCTAGCTCTGTGCCAATAATCTCATATGGATAAAGTGTCAGTAACCCACGAAAAATATACCAAACAACAAATTCCTTGAACTTAGAAATGTTGTGAATATAGAAGTGCTGCAAAGAACCATGTATACAAATCTGACTAGCCCTTAAACCCTTTTTAATTGATTTGTAGTATTTGTATTTATGTTGTACTGTTATACCAATGTAGCAGGTTAGGGGAAGGGTTTTGCGCTAGCAAACATGTTTAACCCCATCACATTATGTGTGTGTGTGTGTGTGGTTGGTTAAACATGTATCACGTTGAGTTTTCGTTTAGTGTGTTTTTTTTACATAAACTAGTCTTTGTTGTAGGCGTACGAACGGTCACCAAAAGTTATTACTTTTGCCTTCATAACACGTCTTATTATATATATATATATTATATATATATATATATATATATATATATATATATATAGCAATAATTTTAATGTTCAAATATACTCGTACTTATGCCTTACCAAAAAAGAACATGGACAAATTGAATGTTTACAAAATATTGAATATACGGTTATCTATAAGTATCTGAGTGATCCACATATGGTGTAACATATGTTGATATTTTGTCACAAGGTATGGACGATAGTAGGTGTGCATATTTATTTTACATATATAAATGTGATTAGATTTCCTTTGATATACCTGGGTTCTTTGATGTATACTTGTACTTGTAGGTGTAATTATCATAGGTAAACAAGCGTATATCAGATGACCCAACAGTTGATAATATAAGGGTACGTAAGGCCTTGTCACCAACGTTGATACTGTACAGTGATGTGATGAAATTTCCCTGACAAAGTTTGTTGTGATCTAGGACTTTGTATGAATGTACATGTACTTATGTTTATCATGAATTGTTTACATTTCATTTATAGATATTTCGTGTAATTTTGTCTGAAATTGGCATTTATTATAAGTAAAAGGAAGTTCAAGAGTGAATTTTTACTGGTTTTTTTTATAATATTATACATACAATTGATTGATTACTGGTAACTTGAAGTCCAGTGGCAAATATTTCATGCATGTTCGGGACGATATGAAAATTATAGTTTAGAAGCAGTTTTAAAAGAGAGGTGTAATATACAAGAAAGACATTCAAACTCATAAATTGAAAATAAACTGACAACGCCATGGCTAAAAAATAAACTGACAACGCCATGGCTAAAAAAGAAAAAGATCAAAAGTCACACAGTAGTACATAAAACACATAAAACTAAAGACTAAGCAACACGAACCCCGCCAAAAACTAAAGACTAAGCAACACGAACCCCGCCAAAAACTAAAGACTGAGCAACACGAACCCCGCCAAAAACTGGGGGTGATTTTAGGTGCACAGTTCTGGAATGGTAAATATGTTCTGCTCCACATGTAGTACCCACTTTACCGTCTTGTAACTGTACAGACAGTGTTAGTTATATCAAAATAAACTTTCTTCTGGGGTCGGGTAGGGGATAATGAAATTCGTACCTGATCATTTATAAATTATGTATGTTTAATGCAACTTTTTTTTTCAAGAATACTAATCAATGTGGACTATTCCATGTTTGTATGTTTATGCCATGGTATACTATTCGGACTATTCCATGTTTGTATGTTTATGCCATGGTATACTATTTTGGCAGCGTCTACTGTAGGAACGTAAGGTAACTGTAGGTTTCTCATGTAGAGAAAGTGTAGTCACAATAATGTTAGTTGTTACGTGGCTTATTTGCCCCCGTATACCCTTTATTCTAACCTTTTAATATTTCAATCTTGTTTGGAATTTTAATTCCACTGTTTCTAAACACTCCTTATTAAGATTATTGTAGTGTGCCACAGATGGATAAGGACAAAGATTAATTTATTAATCGTTTATAATCCAAACACAGACGGCAGGTGCGTTCTTACAAAGTTACTACGTCACAATATACAAAGCAGTCGTTGGAAACCACTAAAGCAGCTTGCACTAACAGTTGGTTACATATCTTTACAACGAAAAAATGAATATGATGTATTTTATATAAATGCTAGTAAGAAAAGTTTCTTGGTACTGTAAGCGGTTAGAAGATATTTGCTATAGTGTATTTGCATAATAAGAATAAAAAGATATGTGGTAAGATTAACAATCAGAGAGACAACTCTGCACCAGAGTCGAGATTCGGCCCTCAACAATGAGCAAAACTCGTACTGTATAGGCAACTATATATATGAAGTAGAAAAAAACGTCCTCATTTATAATCAAATCAACAAGCGAAAATCAATACTGTATATCCTGTATTGTAAAGTTCCACATTACCACATCAAGATAATTAATTTCAATCCATAAAAGAAGTTGCCGTTCTTTCTACAATAGCCTGGTGTATAGACAGACTCGTGAAAGTTCACCATTCTTCTGGAAATGCGTGTCATGAATTCCCTGTCGCATGGAAACCTTCAATTGTTAACGTTTAAATAAAATATGCAAGGCTTCAGATCATTCGAACTTGTATAACTTTTTTAATGAATTTATCTTATGACGCAAGGAAAAAAATATCAATAGTGTTTTCTTTTTTTTTAAATATTTGTAAACTAACAAGAGACATCCAATTCAATATTATATTTTGACCCTAATCTGTGTTCCAATTTAAAGTTTTTTGGTTAATAAGTGCACCATGATTATACGGTATGCTTAATCTTCGATTAAGACTTACTTGACCTTATTTCAAACAGAAAAATTCAGAACATAATTAAGATCTATAACATACTTAATAGTTTGGTTATTTAATTTTTGACGCATATAAAACTACATTGCGTGAAAAGAATTATTTACTTAACACATAATTATTTAAACGGTATTTTCATTGACTAGAAATATGAAATGAATTTACTGACGATTGAATATACATGTAGTAACCGAGACGATTACATAAACCTTATAAAAAACGATAAGGTGAATAACAGCCAATGAGAATGGATAATAAATACAAATGACATACTCGTCATTGCGTTGTGACATACTCGTCATTGCGTTGTGACATACTCGTCATTGCGTTGTGACATACTCGTCATTGCGTTGTGACATATTCGTCATTGCGTTGTGACATACTAGTCATTGCGTTGTGACATACTCGTCATTGCGTTGTGACATACTAGTCATTGCGTTGTGACATACTCGTCATTGCGTTGTGACATACTCGTCATTGCGTTGTGACATACTAGTCATTGCGTTGTGACATACTAGTCATTGCGTTGTGACATACTAGTCATTGCGTTGTGATATACTAGTCATTGCGTGGTGACATACTAGTCATTGCATGGTGACATACTCGTCATTGCGTTGTGACATACTCTTCATTGCGTTGTGACATACTCGTCATTGCGTTGTGACATACTAGTCATTGCGTTGTGACATACTCGTCATTGCGTTGTGACATACTCGTCATTGCGTTGTGACATACTAGTCATTGCGTTGTGACATACAAGTCATTGCGTTCTGATATACTAGTCATTGCGTTGTGACATACTAGTCATTGCGTTGTGACATACTAGTCATTGCGTTGTGACATACTCGTCATTGCGTTGTGACATACTCGTCATTGCGTTGTGCCATACTAGTCATTGCGTTGTGACATACTAGTCATTGCGTGGTGACATACTCGTTATTGCGTGGTGACATACTCGTCATTGCGTTATGACATACAAGTCATTGCGTTGTGACATACTCGTCATTGCGTTGTGCCATACTAGTCATTGCGTTGTGACATACAAGTCATTGCGTTGTGCCATTCTAGTCATTGCGTTGTGCCATACTCGTCATTGCGTTGTGACATACTACTGTGGATTCATTTATTTTCGTGGGTATTAATTTTTGAGGAATGCTGAAAACTTGCATATTCGTGCATATTTGATTTCGTGGTTTTGCCAATCTCTGTATACAAGGCCTATTGAAAATATGTTATTCGTTGAACATTTGAATTCGTGGTTAACCTTTTCCCACTAAACCCACGAAAATTGGTATCCAATGAATATTAATGAATCCACAGTATAGTTATTGCAAGGTGACACACCATAGACATTATGTGTTGGCATACCATATAGTCATCATGTGGTAGCATACTAAAGTCATTGCGTGGTGATATAACATATGTATATATATATATAATATATCGTCATTGCATGGTGACACGTCACGGAATAGAAGTTCCTTCATAATATAAGTTTCAAAAGGAAGAAATATGCTGGGATATTATTTCCACAGGAATAAATATTACAGTAAATGTTCCTAACGGAATAAATGATATAGAATATTTGTTCAAACAAGAATAGGTATTATGACATTGTTTATAACGAAGTTTCCAGTGGAACTTCTGTTAGGTGGAACAAATATACGTTGACAGACATACCAAAGTCATTACGTGGTAATATAACATAGTCATTTTATGGTGACATGCAATATTTATTACGCGATGACATACCAAAGTCATTGCATGGTGACATACAATATATATTACTCGATGACATTCCATAGTCATTGTATGGTGATTTACCATAGTCATTCGTGATTTCATACGACAGTTATGGCGTGGTGTCATACCGGAGTCATTGTGTGGTGACATACTATAGTCATTGCTTGGTGACATTCTAGTAATTGCATGATGACATACTAGTAATTTTATTGTATCATGTCATTACGTGGTGACATACTGGTCATTGTGTTGTGACATGTCATTACGTGGCGACATACTAGTCATTGTAGTGTGACATGCCATTGCGTGGTTACATACTAGTCATTGTTGTGTGACATGTCAGTGTGTGGTGACATACTAGTCATTGTAGTGTGACATGCCATTGCGTGATGACATACTAGTCATTGTATTGTGTCGTGCTATAGTCATTGCTTGATGACATACTAGTCATTGTATTATGACATGCCATTCCGTGATGACATACAAGTCATTGTATTGTGACATGCCATTGCGTGGTGACATACTATCCTTTGCATGTTGAAATTTTACGTCGTGGCGTAAATAGTTATCAAAGGTACCAGTGTTATAATTTGATACGCCAGACGCGCGTTTCGTCTACATAAGACTCATCAGTGACGCTCAGATCAAAATAGTTGTAAATTGTGTTACAAAAACTGGTGGTATTCTGACTTATATTATCGCTTTATGTACCAACATCAGGTACAAACCATTTAACATTCAGAAGACTGTTGAAATTGTGTACAAGGACAGTTGACTTATTTATTTTTTTTATAAAATCAATACAATTTCTTTTTATAAACAAAAAATCATGGTTCTTTACTTTCATTCAAATTCTGTTCGCTTTTGTAATTTTACTATAGTATTCAACACCTTCTGCATTGAAGTTTCCCTGCAAGTGTGCAATCCAATTATCACAACATTTGTTTGTTGTTATTTTGTTGCTCAGAGAATAGTAAAGTACACACTTGTTTTTGTATATTCGATAATGGTAAAGTACAAAGCATAGATATTTGAACATGTATGCATACTTATGTTATGTTAAAACACAATTAATTATGATCAAATGTTGTGATATCATTTACAATGTTAATTAATGTCTATTGTTTTGTATCATGCCTAGGTTAACATGTTATTTGTCACACGGCCAACATACGTTTGGCTGCCGTTTTAAAGGACGTTTTTAAAATAAAATCACCTTTAATTGAATATAGAGGAATGTTAAGAAGAAAAAAGGTTTTCATGTCCTTAAAACTTTGTACCAGTGTGAGTTTTTAAAATGCTTATGTACTTTGGTATTTTCTTACATGTCCGATAGATAGCATTTACGAAGATAAATTAACTGATACTATGTTTTCGGTTCATATCTACGGAAAATTCAATTAAGTTCTTTTGAATATTTTCAATATACCTAGAACATTGTTTATGTTATGTTTTTGTTTGTTTGTTGGATATGTGTCTGTAAAACCAAGTCTCAAGTCATCCTTGCAGGGCCGTAACTAGCCTCTTATAATATTGAGGCAAAATATATTCGCCGAGTCGGAGCGTAGCGAGGTGGAAAAAAATATGCGTGGGGTCTCGGGGCCGCTGAAGGCCCCCAGAAGCTCTGAGAAAAATAACGCAAGATCGTGCATTCTGAGCGTTTCCCGGACTCTTTCTTACATTGAAACTCAATTAATGTTAAGCTATTTCTTTTGACAATATACTTGTATCAAAGCAAAAACTCATTGTAATTTAAGACTTTTAGGTTTTACGGAGACAACATTAAAAGTAGACCGATATGTAGAATAAAGCAAAAACCGAAATTCTCATAATCATTATGTCTGTCTGTTCTTGTCTTGTCTTGTATTGTGCTTAATTCAGACTTTGGTGATTTTTTTATGTCTAGATTGAAATAGAGTGACAGTGCAGTATTATATTTTAAGTACTAGTACTGCTTAAGTCGACACTAAGGACCATCTTGACCTCGTTTTATGGTATTAATGATTCTTTTATTGTTGAAGACCCTCCATCATCTATCAAGATGAAGAATAGGGAAAAAAAAACTTTGGCCATTGATCATTTGTATTTTTTCTATGCATTGACTTCGTGTCCTGTGCACGTTTACTCCATATTCTTTTTTTCTGTTTAAGAGTCTAAACACGACTTCATGCAAGTTTAATCCTTCAATGTAAAATATGGAAAGCCATAGCTGTCTTCCGTTGTTCATATTTAGTATATGCTGTGATCATTTGATTATTTTCAGCGTTTTTTCTCGATTATGAGTGCCGTTTTCATTATGTTCAGTAGTATAACAATTATGGTGAGCAATAACATCATAATGATCAGTAGAATAATCATATTGTGCAGATCTGGTATTATATTCAGCACTTTAATCAATATACTTAGCAGTTTTGGCTTTATGTTCAGTAGGTAAATTATTCTATTGAGTAGATTTGTCTTTATATTCAGTACTTTTGAAAATATCTTCTGTCAACATATTTTTATATTATGCAGATTTCTCATTATGTTGACTACAGAAACTGAAATATTCAGTGGACAAACACAGTTTATAATCAGTACTGTTATCATTATGTTGAGTGAAATAAATATTATGTTCTGTAGACTGATCATTATTTTCTGTAAAATAAATATGATGTTCAGTACAAACAACTTTATGATCAGTGGTCAAAATGTTTTATGTTTGGTTCAAAAAATATTATACTAGGTGGTTATGTATATACATGTATATCGTATGTTTTCGGTTATTTTCGGAATTCTACCACCACCACATAATGAAAAAAGCACTGAATATAATTGATTAACCACCTAGTATAATATTTTTTTTTATGAGAAATGAGAAATCTGCATAATATAAAAATATGTTGACAGAAGATATTTTCAAAAGTACTGAATATAAAGACAAATCTACTCAATAGAATAATTTACCTACTGAACATAAAGCCAAAACTGCTAAGTATATTGATTAAAGTGCTGAATATAATACCAGATCTGCACAATATAATGATTATTCTACTGATCATTATGATGTTATTGCTCAACATAATTGTTATACCACTGAACATAATGAAAAGGGCACTCATAATCGAGAAAAAAACGCTGAAAATAATTAAATGATCACAGCATATACTAAATATGAACAACGGAATACAGCTATGGCGTTCCATAGTAAAAGGTCATATGGCAATACATTGACTTTTTTTAAAGATGATTTGATACCGGGAAATTGGTGGTCTTACTTTAATTTAAACCATGTCAGCTATCTAATTTCATCTTCAAAAAAGAGCCAGTTTTGTAATCTTTGATATCAAGTTCAATTCTCCATGCAGAAACGACAATTTTTTTTTATGTCCAGTAGCATCGTATATTCTTAAAATAGTTTCTCGTACAATGTCTGGACATCGGTGGACATGCAACATGGCAAAACCACAGTTTACGAATGAAAATCAACACTCTGCAGACTATAGTTATAAAGTAGGACAATAAATGAACAAAAGACAAACCCGGGACACAGAAGTACAAACAATAGACCATCCACTCTGAAAACTAAAAGTGAAATAGAAACATGGATCTCGAAAAACATGCACGGGAGACATCAGAGAGACTTGCAAGACACTTTCCGTGAAAACAATTCAGGTTGATATGAAGACAATCCTGTTTCAGTTTTTGTTTTGTTTTTTGTATTGGAAATTTCCAACATGAGGCATTTGCCTCATTTGCCTCAATGTAGTTACGGCCCTGTCCTTGGTTTTATATAACCCTGCAATTATGTGACTGCATTGTACAGACTTATCATTGCCCGTATGCATGTAGTGTGTACATAAAATATCGTTCTGTTTTTCTTATTTCAATGAGTTTTCGGAAATGCATTGTTAAATTAAAGTGTTAAATGCTAACACTTTTCTTCAAACATTTACACATTCTCATACGTGTATATGTTATTTTTTTATATTGCAGTGTTAATATTTATTTTAATATGTCAGTTAATGTGTTAAAACTATCACATAAGGCACGTGTATTTTCCTAGAAACACTTAATTTAGAGTTCTGTTTGTCTTATGTGACAATATTAACACGTGTAAATGTTTGAAAGAAGAGAAGGCGTGACCTTTTTTTTCCAAACATATTTTGTTTTCCCATGTTTAAAGATGGTTATTGGGTGTGCCCTGCTATAATTTATTCCTAAACTACGACTGAATGTTTAGGTCACTATAATTTCGAACTATCCCAAACATCTAGAACAACCAGTATCTTCTAGAAAACAAATCTTTGTTTATTTTCACAATTTCAAATATGCAAGTAAATAGCGACTGAGAAAAACAAGTTTTTCTGTTACGTATTTACTCTGGATCATGCTCGCCTGTATACATGTGATATAAATTCAAAATAAAAATATTTACGTCGTATTAAATAAAGGATATATATAAGGAGTTATATTACAGACAAATAATTGTGTAGTTAGTATGTAAAATAATTTACTATAAAGTAGTAATTTGATCGCTAATATATCAATATGTTTACTGAAGCAATTATGGTTTGTCTAATAATTTGACTTCTAAAGAGTTTAAGGTTTCTTTAAAGGATTAAACAAAAACTCATATATAAATATATATGATCATTTGTTATTGTTTCAAATTCTGTTTACAGTCGGGGCTTGTAGACATAGTTTTTTTCTTGTATAAGCTGTACTGAATTCTCTTGGGGTTACTTCATATAGATTCACATTTCTTCAGAAGGCTGATTGTCGGGCTACATTATCGTCCTTTATAGTCATGAAATCGTGCATAATAGGAGCTACTTTTAGAGATAGACCTAATGCATAATAGGAGATACTTTTAGAGATAGACCTAATGCATAATAGGAGCTACTTTAGAGATAGACCTAATGCATAATAGGAGCTACTTTTAGAGATAGACCTAATGCATAATAGGAGCTACTTTTAGAGAGAGACCTAATGCATAATAGGAGCTACTTTTAGAGATAGACCTCTACTGTATACCAATTTTTTTAATTTTTATTCAAGGCTTTCGTGGGAAGAAAATCATATCATGAAAAGATAATGTTGTTTGTCTATAGAGCAGCTTAATCATAAACTTGGTCCTCGTTATTGTTTAATTACATTTTCGTTCTTTCTCTTTCTTTCGAGAACAGCTTCGTATATCCGCAGGGCGTGCTTGCGTCTCATGTATACAAACTCCGGCCGGGCCCAAAACTGTAAATTTATGTTTGCAGTTTCTCCGGTGAACACTAAAACATTTAGGATTAGAGAAAAGGCTTCCGTCTCGGAGTAAAAAAACATACATGTATGTTATCAGGTTCAGGTAGGGTGGCATGTCTTTCTGAGGACCATGCGATATACTAGTATATATATATATATATATATATATATATATATATATATATATATATATATATATATATATATATATATATATATCTATAGCAAATGAAAAATCCGAAAACATGGTTTAATATTTTACTTGTCTGTGAAATAGTTATACCTATATAGCTATATACTGTTACAATGTATATTAAAGTAATAGGTATTTTTTTCAGAGACAAGTATACTGTGTTCATATTCGTATATCCCATTAACACGTGCCCGTATGGTATAGGCATGCAGTAATGATAATATGACCTGCGTTTACTGTTCTCTCTTTCAGACGTTATAACCTTCAATGATCAGATTCCGAATGATGCATCTCCCTTCGGAATATAATCTGTTCTTTCATTCAGACGTTTTATCTTTCAGCGTTAAATTCCGAACAGAATCATTCACCTTCGGAATATTAATGATTGCTGCAGATACAAAATCGTTCAAGGTTCTTTTATCAGTCAGGAATCAATGCTCTAAAACGTACCCAAAACCCCTTTGTATTCTTTCCAAAAATAATTATTTACTATAGATGTAATTGTTTTAACATCTGGCCCTGAAAGACGTATTGTAACGCAGATTGGGCAACGTCTCCTATGTCTGTCGAGTGTAGATTCGTGACTACCGTTCTTGTACCAATAAATATTACAGTCACGCAGTACGACAGACTGTTTTTACAAGTGAATTTATTAATTTGTCAATACTATACATTATTATCTGGATAAAGAGATGCTTCATAGTTATAAATAGTCCGTCTTTATTGATACTTCGTGATTTGTTCTGTTACTTTTAAATGTCGCTTGGTAAACGTGCACGTCAACCGTATAGGTGCTAGGAGGTCTCAAACTTGCAGTGAGGTGACTGTTTATTTGATTCGTCTTGAAGGTCTCACTGGGACTTTTAGACGAAGGACCGTAAGAAAAGCGCTGTTAAAACAGAAAATAACATGACTTACACTAACAGTTTGTTTTGTTCTCTATCTGACATTGTATCAGTATTGACTAGAAGGATAAACAGTAAAATGGGGGGAAACAAGGGGATTATCCCAAGGGAAGATAGAAAAAACCGTCCCAAATCGACGAAAAAAACCATGATAAAAAGAAAAAAGGCACTAAATATGAGCACCACGAAACCAAACAAAACAGGATGAACTCTGCTGCTCTAGAAGGATCACCTAGAAACATCCCACTTATCGTGCACATGCGAAGTCATCAATTAGCAAATAATCTAGATGTCTTGAAGAGGATTTTGTCTTTGACAATCTTCTTGAACCATGATGCAGATGTCTAAACATTAAGGAGAAGGCATGCACAGCAAATAATCTAGATGTCTTGAAGAGGATTTTGTCTTTGACAATCTTCTTGAACCATGATGCAGATGTGTAAACATTAAGGAGAAGGCATGCACATGCCGTCGTGTCCTTTATCGTCTCCTTGACATGATGTAGATATTTGAACGTTAAGGATGAGGCTTGCAGATTATGTTGTGTCCTTGACTACTTTCTTGAGCCATGATGTAGATGTCTAAACGTTTAGGAAAAGATTTGTATAGGATTTTGTGCCCTTGACAGTGTCCTTTAACCCTGATGTAGATGTCTACACGTTTAGGAAAAGATTTTTATAGGATTTTGTCCCCTTGAAAGTTTCCCTAAACCCTGATGTAGACGTCTAATCTTTAAGGAAAAGATTTGCATAGGATTTTGTCCCCTTGACAGTGTCCTTGAACCCTGGTGTAGATGTCTTTACGTCATGGCATGTAGAGGATGTTGTGTCCTTAAGGGATGACATCAAAAGTTCAATGTAGGATAAAAAACGTAATTCACATAGTTTTTCACTGACCCCCCCTTAACTTAATTTGGGAAAAATTGATTTACCAATAGGGATATATGTAAAAATCGATTTAAGATATACAAAACTTGCAGAATTTTAACCCCCCACCCCCAAACTATTTGATTTAAGTTTTTTTTATCCTACATCGATCTTTTGATGTCGTCCCTAATTGCCCCTATTAAACAGGAACGTTTTGGAGAAGGCAAGCAACTTGATTTGTCTCCTTGAACCAGGTAAATAAACTAAGACACATCACAGATGACATCGTAATTAAGTCGTGTGTCCAGAATCTTCTCATTCAGAGATCAAAGACATAATTATAGCTGTTAAAGGTTTTTGTCATTGGTTTGATGGTCTGGAGTATATTTCTTAGACTGGCGCTAATTAATTGTATTAATCAAGTCCGTTACAAATATAGCCTTGCTTTAGAAATAAGTTAATCTGCTGAGGTATTTCTCTTCATTAGGATGAACGAGTGATCTGCTAAAAACAAGACCGAAAGTAATCTTATGTTATTGATAGCTGTCTTTAGATTCTTCGATGTCTCCCGAGTGAAAAATAAATTAATTCATTTTGGCGTTTGAACTAATCCGTTGCGGTATGTGAAAAGACTAATAAAAGATCGAATATTGATTACTGGTCGACCTTAGTTGTAGAAGCCAACAACCTTCATCGTCCTTGTCCTGCAGCAAGGTCGTGTACATCTTCTATAGACGAAGCTAATCGAATTTGCAAATGACTGCTGCCTACTTTGGCGGGAAATGTCATCTCCCCGTCAAAACAAATTGTATACTATCAATAAAAGGTTTATTATAAGGAATATACCTATAAGTTATTGAAGCCTGTTATTATAGGCGAATCTTAATTAGAAAATCAAATGAAGTATGATTGAGGGGTGAATGTATTGACGGCAGGAGATATTGATAGATATTAGCTGGAATACTGATATGGATTTAACTTGTAACGAAAGCCAACTCCTCTATGTTGCTGGTAGTAATAAAGAATACTACTAGTATAAACCCAATAACATGAGTGTTAAGCGTTGCCTTTTTAATACAAGAAATCTCATAGGTTTGTTGAATTTTTCATCATTGAATTATCAGAAAGGTGAATGTGTTCATAACTAATTATTGAAGGTTATATAGTTGAAAATAAATGGCAAAGAGTTTTATAGTATAGTTAAAGCAAACACAGTTATCCACTTTTAAGTTAGCCTGCTCCATAGAGAACTATAAGTGTGAACTTGCTGTTAGTACAACCTTTTTGATTCAGAGTGGTGGATAGAAAACAACTACTATAGTGACCATTGCGAACACTTGCTGTTCGTATAGAACCCTATTGAGTCATCATGGTCCACTGAGAAGTACCAGTGTAAATCACTTGCTTTTCGTAGAACCTTATTGAGTCAACATGGTCCATAGAGAACATTTATGTGCGAACTATGCGAGCACTTGATTTTCATAGCATCCTTTTGAGTCAACGTGGTCCATAGAGAACATTTATGTGCGAACTATGCGAGCACTTGATGTTCATAGCATCCTTTTGAGACCACGTGGTCAATAGAGAACTATCACGTGGTAGGTACGGTTGAGTTCAATTGTAATTGATTAGGAGTGACAGTTTTCCTGTCAAAGTTCGGTGTCCAACAGGCACTTCAGATTCAGGCTCTGGTAAAAAAAAAACTGTCCGTCACAAAATAGCTAGCAATGTTGAAAGTAGCGTTTTATAACATCAAATAATAAATCAATCAATCGGCAATTCCTATTCATCTTTACTTTTTCGTCTCTTGATCTAATAACGCAATATAGCTTTTGAAATCTCTATATATATATTAACAAAACTGTATAAAAATGGGTAATCCTATCGGAAACATGACCATGACAGCATAGGCAGTTTTAATGCTATTTAAAAATGGGGGAATTTTCTAATTTGTTGAAACCGAAAATTGTACAGGAAATATAGGTTTGAATTTATCAACAAAGATTCGTCATTTCCCAGCTCTGGTAGAATTAAAGTATTACCTACTTTTATTTACATATATATGTTTTGATTGAACTTTTGTAAGATGTTGAATATGATCCTTCACCATTTTACAGCTGTTACCTTTTCTTATTATCACAATGCATACAATTTATTGAATAAGAAATATTTCTGTCAAGTCTTGTCACGTTCTATCTACTATTTACATTACGTTTGTAAACAAATGAAGTCAAATTTTTGAAAATGTATTTTTAGCCTTGAAATTTTTAAAAAGCACCATATTTGGCAAATTAGGTGACCGAATAATAGAACAATAATAATACAATTACAGTCAAGGAAACAAAAATCAGGAAGTTAGAACACAATCCCTATGAACCCAGGGGAAGAGTTAGTGCAGTAATTTTCCTTGTCGATTTACAATGATGCTATTCTCTAAAATTGGGCTTAACGGTCGAAACTGTTTAAATATTAACTACTTCTTAATGCCCTACTGAAATATGAATGTTTCTTCCTGAATTTGGTCATTGTGTCAGTACACAGTAATTGTTTGGAAAATACAACTAATTTTATAATGTATAGTTCAAAATAGATAAGGTTTGAAAGTTTAATATCGTTTTGATAATGAATTATTTTAAATGGTCAAATGTAATTATGAATCATGAATGGTTCTTCCTGTATTTGGTCGCTGTGTCACAACACGGACAGTTCACAGTAATTGTTTGGAAACTACGACTATTTTTATAATGTATAGTTTAATATAGATTGGGTTTGATGGTTTAATATTGTTTTAATAATGAATTATTACAAATACAATAATGGGACATGAATGGTTCTTCCTGGTTTGGGTAATTATTCTATAACACGACCGGTTCACAATAATGGGGTGAGAAAACTGACCATTGAACGCTGCTCTTTTGTGTTTAGCATCTGCAATTGATATTTAAAAGTGATGTCTAATTCATATATAGCACCATCACACAATGAAGTCATACACCTTGTTTTGATTTTGCACGACAGCTGAATGTTAATCGGTCATTTTCATGATAAGAATGGTCAACACGGAACATACGTGGCCATACTCACGTGCAAAGGTGGCGATTAAGACTGTTCTCACATGCCTGACAGCATAAACATTGATATACTTATTTCAAAACTAAACAACTGGAATATTTGAAGTAATAAGCTGTTCTCATTCACGTCTGTCCGTCCATCTATCTAACATCTGCCCTTCAGTTCTCACAATATCCGTTTGTTTGTTTGTTTGAATGTTCGTTCGTTTGTTTGATCGGTTCTTTGTTCTTGCCATTATCCATTCGTGGGCCGTTCATTTGCAATCGCTATGTCGCGTCGCCAGTAAAACTTTGATGTTGGCAACTCTTCAACTAACACTACTGTCATTCCCGATTCTGTTTCAGTGTATGTATTACAATATCATAGTAAGTACATTTGGCTGATCCGGTTTTATGACAGTGCTATCAGAAACTAAGGCCCTCATAGTATAGAAACAAACAGTATATATAGAATTTTGATTAAAACTATTTTCTATTTTACAAATTGAAAATTGATTGATTTAAGTTTTCAAGATCAAGGTCAAAATGTGTATTAACCTCGAAGGTGAGCCGTAAAATATATATATACAAAGTTATCAGGAAGCTTAAAGTCCTTGTAATGACCTTGAAGTTTGTTTTGTCCTTAACTTGAATCATTGCCTAATATACACTATAACAAGTATCATATCTCCGTATGTTAATATGTCACTGATAGTTTACAATATTTGTCCCATGTTGAGTCCTCATAAAGAAGTTTGTAGTAAATCACAGTGTAGTATAATATAATCGAGACATACTCTTGTTTTATCTATTCAAAAGTTTTTCATAAGTTAAAAAAAAACAATTACACGCTACAAATAAGTTTACATTGAAAAATTAGTTTCTATTTTTTTAATTTAAAAAAAAAATAACAAGGTATAAACAAGTTAACATTGAAAAGCTAAGCTTCTATTGTCTGGATATACATTACAATGAGATGAAGACGATATTCAACTGCATGGCAAACAGAAAGCATGTCTAAGAAAAACCAAAATCACCATAATAAAAAAACAACAACAAAAAAATACGAAGACAAATCTGTCTGTCTGGAATTTCCTAAATTCGGGATCAAGCTTCACATTTGCATGTTATAACTTGTGACGAGTGAAATCTATCACTCATAATGGAGCAATAGCTCACAGTTTAACTTGGTTTTGTTAGGGGTCGTAAATAAACATTATAACAATTGTTTTGTCTACATAAAAAGATTACGTCATATTTTACTAAACTTTTTTAGCATTAACAGGTTGTTGCAGATATTTTAATCGCATATAAATTAAAGGGATTCCGAATATGAATTTTACCTTAGTTTAGATATTAGTTGATAAATTTACTATATTTTGTTCTTGCATTATAGGAAGTATGTACGACCTAAGCATAAACTAGTTATATCATATAGGCATAACTGGTCTTTGAAAGAATATAGATGTAGCAATATATCTAGCATTTAATCCAAATTAACTCGCAGCTACTCGCAGCAAACTGTAGGTTTAAGTTAAAAAATAAATTCAAATAGAACTATAGAAGTGCATTTGAATCGGTTTACCGTTATCAAGGATGGAGCAGGAACTACAATGTATAGCATTGGTAGTCTGGTTCGTAGGCTGATGGTTAATCTTTTTCTGTGTTTATAGTGTTATGCGAACGGGTATTTTTATATTAGTTCTATATTCTTATTTTCGCGTTTTATTTTTCTTCTACGTATATTGTTGTTGCGTTAACTATTTATGCAATTGGAAGTGCAAATCCAAAGAGGTGAAAAATATTACAAAAAGAATAACCAATATTAGCTTTACTTCCTAAGAACCTGTTTTGGTTGTGCAAAAACGCTTGAATGGCAATGTTGAGGAGTTTATAAACAATATTGAAAGTATTCATAGAAAACGGACGGGCTTATACATGGTTTGAATCTAGGACAAGTTCAGTCTTACAACAAAATAGTTCAACATAATAATTTCTGCTCTGGACCAGTTATAGGACAAAGCCGATTTTTACGTGAAAAATGTAAATGTTACTACATAAGTGGTTAAGATCTACTTAAAATATTAGTTTACATCGTCCCTTTGAATTATCATTAAACGTCAACTCATTAATCTTTAATCTCTAAAAATATGTAAAATATTTTCAGGAGAAAGATTATAATGAAAATAGTATAGAAAAGGAAGATATACACATTATTTTATTATTTAATTAGTGAATGGAATTTTATCCAACCAGTAACACAGCCCTATTTAACTCTTATTGTAACTGTTTTAAACAGGGGCGGATCCATTTTTTTTAAAGGAGCGGAATTGAAGAAAAGCTTATTGATACCACCGATTGGAGTCCGGCAAAAACAAAATAATTTTGTGGACGATTTTGTGGTAGAAAATTATACTTAGAGCGCAAGCCCTTTACGCTCCTCGCTGAATCTTCCACTGTGGATTTGACTGGCTTTATGAAGTGAAACTAAAGTAAGATTGATGAAAATCCAATCACTGATTGAGTGTAAGATTGTGAATGATTGATTGTATTTTTTGTAAGTCTAGTGCACGCGGCTAATAGTTTAGGTTGGTTTTGAGGACGATTGTGTGTGTAAGTTTAGTGGCAAGTAGTTCAGATTGGTATCCAGGACGAGTACGCTTAATCAATAAATCCAAAATGTAGATTCCGAAATGTAGTGAAAAACTTAAACTGAAAATGGTAAACCTTGGTATGTTGAATAGGGACAGGAATGACAACCGACGGGCACCTTAGATAGGTGTTACAAGGTTTCTTTAGCTTGCAGAGATCGTGGTACATTTCCTTCACAAGGCTTTGGATTTTGATGTCCCCATTCCGTCCGGACTTGGCTACTTAGTAGTAGTATTGATTATTGCCAGAAGAAGCGATGGAATGACCATATTTTACATGTATTTCTATACCGGTACACCCTATAGACTATAGTCAACCCTTTTCTTGTCCACCATATATCACACTTTTTATCATTTGTTCATTGCTTAATTTATTATTAGACCATACATGTCATATTAATGTAGTTGTTATTTTCTACAACATACTATTAAATACTGTAACTTTACCCTCAATATGTCGACTTTTCCGGTGGTATAAAAATCTGGAGAAACCATCGACCTTGGACAAGGAAATAATGACCTTGGACAAGTAAATAATTACACATTTTAAAAGTGCAGTTATATGTCTGACATTTAGATTTTTTTTAATAAATATGTCAACATTTCATAGACTTTAACAAAACTTTGGACAGGAGCTTTACAGAAGCACTCTTGGCTAATTTGATTTTAACATTTTTGACAGTCAACATTACACTTAACACTTACAGCAGCAGTCGGAAGAACCCATTACTGTTTCTTTGAAGCGAAAATTTTGTTTATCAGTATATATCTGATAATGCATGCATGGTCAGTGTCAAGCTTGGTACTGGCCATTCAAATGAGCAGAACAGTCGCTTCCATGCACCGGACTTTCTGTCGCGTGGGAAAAGCGCATGGTCAACATATTTCTAGTTGTTTATGTAGCGTGGGAAAAGCGCATGATGAACATTCATGTACAGAATGGCTCTCTTTTTATATTTATATATTTTTACATTTAATGTAATGTTGTATTATATATTATTGAGAGATGAGACTTAAATAAATCTAGAATACACCCGCGAAATCGCGGACTATACAGCTTGTGAACTTTTGTAGGATGATTTTTTGTAAAAGATGTTATGTATGGAGAATTTCATAAAAGGTATCAACAGCCCTCTCCCTTTTTCCAAAGTTCGATTTTTTTTTCTTTCCGTTAAATTAAATTATTTTTGTGTTTCTGGCCTCAGACCACAATTATTCTTCTCCTTTGCTACAATGCTTCTTTCAAATCAAATTAAACATTTGCACCGTTTCCAACATGAAATAAATGTCACTGCTTATATATAGACCACTATTAGTCTAATAAAATATGCTTCTAGGATAATCCATTAGTGCCTTTTCTTTTGAGAGCCTTATTAACATACCAATGGTAGGATATGAATCGTAATAAATGACTAAGACCGACTTAGGCTAATTTGAAGGTTGGTCGGAGGGGTCCTGATCCCGAAATCCAGGGCTTAAAATCATGAAATCCCGAGATGCAGAATTTAAAGAAATTCATATCCCGAAATCGACAAATATATTCCGGGATTCCGTAAGGATCAATCCCCAAATCCCGACGCCCCGAAAAAGGTCCTGCCTCCCTCTAATCTCTACATTGCTTTCATTTTTGCCAAATCACTATTTTCCCTTTCAACCATAAATTTTTATGCCCCATTTATGGGCATTATTGTTTTCTAGTCTGTGCATCCGTGCGTTCGCTCGTTCGTCCGTCTGTCCGTCTGTCCCGCTTCAGGTTAAAGTTTTTGGTCGAGGTAGTTTTAGATGAAGTTGAGCATGTTTTACTTATTAATATATATGCAAGTGGTATGAACCTTTAAATAGTAAACATTTCAAAGAAAACAGTACACAGAATCAGGGACTTTCTTTACTAACATAGAAAGTCCCTGACAGAATACAGAGAGTCTCTATATATTAAAGTAGTATAATTGTAGTTTACATCTAGATAAACGCCGAAAATAATTCTCCTCTCTAAGAAGGTATAATAATTGTGGTTCTTGCGATCTAAACACCATGATGTGTAACGCGAAAAAAAATTGTCCTCTCTAAGGAGGTATAATAGTTGTGGTTCTTGCGATCTAAACACCATGCTATTGAGAACGATTGGTTTATTGTGGAAGGAAGAGAAGCGACACACAAAATGAGGTCTTCTCGTTTAATAATATAGATATTGAATTGAATTACATTGTATTTCTAGTTGTTTATGTCGCATGGGAAAAGCGCATGATGAACACGTTTCTAGTTGTAAAATAGTAACAGTAATCCAATGAAATATATACGATAGGTTTACGGGTGTATTAAAAGAGGAAGTACATGAAAACTTTATGGTGTACATTTAAACTATATTTTCAAGTATTTGCTGGACATTTAATTAATGTTATGAGGTCTTCTAGCTACATGTATTTGTTGCGAAACCATTAAAACTATTTGTTTTGTAAAAATGGATTAAAATTTTTGTCAAATTATCAATTGGCACAAGACACGGAATTTATTTTGATCCGTTGAGTCCTTTTTAAAATGAACTTGTGTCAATAGTATTGGCAAACACTCATAAATCAGAGACGTCATCAATACAATCATAATTAAGATTTATGAAATGTTTGTTTGTTTAATTAAATGTGCAGAGACACACGTAAGCTTCAGATTTTGCGACTGGAACAATTCCAAAAAAGTGTTGTGACCATTGGAAAAAGACCAAAACCACAATTATCCTTGTACAATATATGTAGGACGTTTGGTTTTTGTTTACAACCACCCGGAAATGACTTTAGTGTATTTAGATTTTTGTGGAAAATGTAAACAAATAAAAATGATAATAATAAAAACATAATATTTATGCCTCCTTTATAGTGCATGGGGTTTCGAGTTATTCACATACAGAAGTGTTACATTCTCCATACAAATTGCTTCAAACGTTGACCGACGACAAATAGAATTGTAACAAGTATCGGACATAACCGTACACAGGAAAAATTACGTGGAAAAATTGCAAAATATGTTTTTCATATGATCAAACGGATATGTTTTTCATATGTTCAAAAGCATATGTTATCATGTCGGACCTAAACATATGGAAATGTTTCCATGTTTTCAAACATTTGAAAAAACTTATATTGCAAGTGTTCCTATATATACGGAACACTCCATTAAAATATTTTCAAGACGATGAAACAATAGAAATTATACTTCAATTAAACAATTGAAATTTTTTTGATTGTCGATTATTCAAAACAACATGGTTAAAATTAAAATCGAATAATGATTAAAAATAGATATATAGTAACAAACACCCTCGTTTCGAGTTTAAATCACACGAAGAGGTAAATATACAGTACAATCGTGTCAGTAGACCAAGTAGTATCATGTTCCATATACTTCAATACGTGCAACTGAATACTTATTAAGTATGGTGTACACAAAAAGTATTGAATGAAATACCTCCATACCTGGTAGTCAGGTTACACAATGACAATGGAGAAAACGATACCCACGTGACACACTTGAGATCGGTGTAATGACGACTGTGCTGTTGGTCTATACCCGGGAGATAATATACACAAGACTATAACTCGGTTGACAATCATGATTGGTACTCGCTGACACGACTTTGGACTTTGCCACTTCACAGCTGTGCATGTTGCACCTTCATGTAATGATGCCATCTCGAGGCTGTATAAACTGTACATTGTGACATATCTTTTTAGACCTGCCACTTCAGAGCTGTGCATGTTGCACTTTCATGTAATGATGCCATCTCGAGGCTGTATAAACTGTACATTGTGACATATCTTTTTAGATCTGCCACTTCAGAGCTGTGCATGTTGCACCTTCATGTTATGATGCCATCTCAAGCCTTAAACTGTATATACTGTGCATTGCGAAATGTCTTCTTAGATTTCACGTTGTCTATAGTTTGTGGATTTCCTTTTAGAATACATATACGAGTATACTAGTATGTACATATAAGAGTTAAGTACGGGTTCTGTGTAGATTGTATGATGTAAAATTATTAGTATACTATATTCCTGACATTGAACGGTATGTTACTCAAGTCAATCAAACAATAGATCAGAGGTAAACTATTGGAACGAGATACAACTAAATTTATTCAAACGATCGGCCCGAATCAACAATTTGGACGAATCTATATAAACTATTTGCAATTACTAGATTTTTCTACAGGTTCTACCATAATTCTGCTATAAAACTCTGGTGAATAAATGTCACCTTTTCAAAAAGAATGATATTAACAGATTTTTATGTTTCTTAGAGAAAAACAAACAACGAAAGAAGTTGTATTCTTAGTTGAGGGAAATGACTTCATTCCATTAATTATATCAATACTTTACTAGATCATCTTAACGTTATTCTTAATCAATAATGCAAATAATTACAGTGCGTCTTTTAACTAAATAAAAACATTATCCGTTTTATGAAAGTCGAAAAAAATCATTATGCTTTCTTTCAAAAGTTATAAACTATTGAAAACGGTTACTTGAATACGACGATTTAAACTGATTTGCACGATTCAAATGTTTGACTTTTTCTAGAGATTGATAATAAATCAAATTTTCACTTTCGATTTAACTATTGAAACATAATTAAACTGATGGATGTTGTGTTTCTATTCGAACAACTGATAATTTAAATGCTTTATTCTCCATCGATCGATCATCGATTATTAGCGTAAACATGTATTTTCTAGTCGTAGAATTCGAAGCAAAATCGATCGTCTGCGTGGGAAAATTTAAGTTTTGATCTCGTGCAGAGAACAGTTTAGGTCTGCTATCAAAATACTAAACAATATCATATCAGCTTTCAAAATAACTATGTTTTTACTGGAAATGTACATTGAATGCTTAGAATGAGAAAATCGAGAATATTTGGATCAATTAACTTCGTTGGAATAGCAACTCAAATACTGATTATTTACCGTATATGTATTGTAGATAGATAGGAATAAAAGGAGATTTGGCGTATTCGTCGTTTAGGTAGCAATCTAACGACATAATAAACTAGAGACATCTTTATGACAATATATGGCCTTCAACAATGAACATGACTGCGATATTTTCAAGCTCCATTACCTATACATTCCGAGGTTATACAACCTCTTTCTTCTGACAAATTAGAAAAGAACTGAGTTTTAGACATCTGCCAACAACAACCCTGACACAAACATTAATAAATAAAGTCGTCAGCACATGACATTATTGGTGCATGTACATGTAACATCCAATTGTTTTTTCTTCTTCTTTGAGCTGATATTCACAAGGTTGAATAATAATAAATGGTTGAAATCTGTCAGAAATGGCGAGTTTATAGATTAAAAAAAAAACGGTGCATGAACATGAAGCAGAGATGGACTTTATTTCTCTAGATCTCTCTAAACTCCTCCCCTATTTGATACGGACCAGTTGAATTACAAATTGTAATACAAGATCGTACACCGATTATACACTCTTCATAGATGCCAGACTTAAAATTATGTATACCATAAATGCCAGACTTAACATTTTGTATGCCATAGATGTCATGCAGGCTTAAACTTGCATGACATAGATGCCAGGCTTAAAATTTTGTATGCCATAGATGCCAGGCTTAAACTTGTACATGCCATAGATGCCATGCTTAAAATTGTGTATGCCATAAGTGCCAGGTTTAAACTTGTGTATGCTATAGATGCCAGGCTTAAAATTTTGTATGCCATAGATGCCAGGCTTAAAATTGTGTATGCCATAGATGCCAGGCTTAAACATGTACATGCCATAGATGCCAGGCTTAAAATTTTGTATGCCATAGATGCCAGGCTTAAACTTGTGCATGCCATAGATGCCAGGCTTAAAATTTTGTATGCCATAAGTACCAGGCTTAAACTTGTGTATGCTATAGATGCCAGGCTTAAAATTGTGTATGCTATAGATGCCAGGCTTAACATTTTGTATGCCATAGATGCCAGGCTTAAACTTGTACATGCCATAGATGCCAGGCTTAAACTTTTGTATGCCATAAGTGCCAGGCTTAAACTTGTGTATGCTATAGATGCCAGGCTTAAAATTGTGTATGCCATAGATGCCAGGCTTAAACTTGTGTATGCTATAGATGCCAGGTTTAAAATTGCGTATGCTATAGATGCCAGGTTTAAAATTGTGTATGATTGATCCGTGAAAGGTATGCATAAAAACCCTAAGTCTATGTATATAACGATCACCAGCTTTAATATTTTTCAATGTTGCCCGACTATGTTATTTGTTCTTAAAAGTACAACGAGAATTCGGTCAATTTGACAGTGCTAATGTTTTTATTTATGTTTTGCGTGTATCAAAATACATTCACATATCATGTGTCAATATTTTTTTCCTAGAAAAACGCCATCTGTCGGCCCAGGAAGTAAATACAGCTGTGACAAGATAAACAACAATGTTCTTCCTGGAATTGAAAAAAAAGCGTAAATTCGTTTTTATAACAAACATCCATTAGCGACAATCACTAACAATTCTGACCTTGATTTATTTTAGGAAATGTATGTTATTTTTTTTTGCGCAAAAAATGAAGCGATATAACCCTGGGTGAGATACAAAATGACGGAAGATTTTTATACGACCGCAAATTTTGAAAAAATTTTCGTCGTATATTGCTATCACGTTGGCGTCGGCGTCGTCGTCGTCGTCGTCGTCGTCGTCGTCCGGCGTCCGAATACTTTTAGTTTTCGCACTCTAACTTTAGTAAAAGTGAATGGAAATCTATGAAATTTTAACACAAGGTTTATGACCACAAAAGGAAGGTTGGTATTGATTTTGGGAGTTTTGGTCCCAACATTTTAGGAATTAGGGGCCAAAAAGGGCCCAAATAAGCATTTTCTTGGTTTTCGCACTATAACTTTAGTTTAAGTGAATAGAAATCTATGAAATTTTGACACAAGGTTTATGACCACAAAAGAACGGTTGGGATTGATTTTGGGAGTTTTGGTCTCAACAGTTTAGGAATTAGGGGCCAAAAAAGGGCCCAAATAAGCATTATTCTTGGTTTTCGCACAATAACATTAGTTTAAGTAAATAGAAATCAATGAAATTTAAACACAATGTTAATGACTACAAAAGGAAGGTTGGTATTGATTTTGGGAGTTTAGGTCCCAACAGTTTAGGAATTAGGGGCCAAAAAGGGACCCAAATAAGCATTTTTCTTGGTTTTCGCACCATAACGTTAGTATAAGTAAATAGAAATCTATGAAATTTAAACACAAGGTTTATGACCATAAAAGAAAGGTTGGGTTTGATTTTGGGAGTTTTGGTCCCAACATAATAAGGGGCCCAAAGGGTCCAAAATTAAACTTTTGTTTGATTTCATCAAAATTGAATAATTGGGGTTCTTTGATATGCTGAATCTAACTGTCATGACTGTGTATGTAGATTCTTAACTTTTGGTCCCGTTTTCAAATTGGTCTACATTAAGGTCCAAAGGGTCCAAAATTAAACTTAGTTTGATTTTGACAAAAAATGAATCAGTTAGGTTCTTTGATATGCTGAATCTAAAAATGTACTTAGATTCTTGATTATTGGCCCAGTTTTCAAGTTGGTCCAAATCGGGGTCCAAAATTAAACTTTGTTTGATTTCATCAAAAATTGAATAAATGGGGTTCTTTGATATACCAAATCTAACTGTGTATGTAGATTCTTCATTTTTGGTCCTGTTTTCAAATTGGTCTACACTAAAGTCCAAAGGGTCCAAAATTAAACTTAGTCTGATTTTAACAAAAATTGAAATCTTGAAGTTCTTTGATATGCTGAATCCAAAAATGTACTTAGATTTTTGATTATGGGCCCAGTTTTCAAGTTGGTCCAAATCAGGATCTAAAATTATTATATTAAGTATTGTGCAATAGCAAGTCTTTTCAATTGCACAGTATTGCGCAATGGCAAGAAATATCTAATTGCACAATATTGTGAAATATCAAATTTTTTTTTAATTAGAGTTATCTTTCTTTGTCCAGAATAGTAAGCAAGAAATATCTAATTGCAAAATATTGTGCAATAGCAAGATTTTTTTTTAATTGGAGTTATCTTTCTTTGTCCAGAATCAACTTAAATCTTTGTTATATACAATATACAATGTATATTCACTTTTTACTACCAACTGATAAATTAAAATAATCTTTACCATTCAGTGATAACAAGCAGTTTTTTTACATCTTAATATTTTATGATGTATTTAAATGAGTAGTTATTGTTGCAAACTCCATTAGAAATTTTAATTGAGATTAGTTTTGGAATAAGGGAAAGGGGGATGTGATTAAAAAAATTGGGTTCAATTTTTCTCATTTGAAATTTCATAAATAAAAAAGAAAATTTCTTCAAACATTTTTTTGAGAGGATTAATATTCAACAGCATAGTGAATTGCTCTAAGAGAAACAAAAATTTTAAGTTCATTAGAACACATTCATTCTGTGTCAGAAACCTATGCTGTGTCAACTATTTAATCACAATCCAAATTTAGAGCTGAATCCAGCTTGAATGTTGTGTCCATACTTGCCCTAACCGTTCAGGGTTCAACCTCTGCGGTCGTATAAAGCTACGCCCTGCGGAGCATCTGGTTCAATAATATTTTCATTCATTTTAGTACATAATGATTATCTCTTTCTCTCTAGATATGTTCACACAGTCACCAATTAACAAAAAAAAGACTTATTTTAAATATGAAACGTCAGAACTGTACACGTATAAATGCACTTTTAAGTTTCTGTCGAAATTATGTATATTTTCAAAATGCAACGAAATCATGAATATTGTTTTTAAAGGGTTCAAAACAGAAATTATATTAAAAACATAATTTAAAACATTGAATAAGATATATATCCAAATAGAAATAATGAATTATAAAGTAACATCGAGTCGTATATACTATTTGTATATTTATTCGATTGTTAAACTTGTGTCAAACATGCGATATTATTATTGCGATTTTAGTTATGCTAAATCCAAATAAAGTTATCATAGATTTTTTGCAAGTTTTAATTTTTGCAAAACCTGTCCCATCGCAATTTTGGGAATGATAAAAGCATTGTTTATTATTTCTGAATTTACAACAGACATTGCAATATTTTTGGTGGGAGTTTTTTTTTCTGGTTTTCAAGCCCAAGCAACAACGATATTGATGCATCAAGTACCATAGTACTACTTTAATGAAGCTTTGATACACTGAAGCAACCCCCACTGTATTCCTTAGAAATAACCGACTAGTCTCAATATTATGAACGACAGATACAACTAATTGTCTCTTTACACTTATTATGTTATTATAGATGAAGCAACAATTTGGTTAATACATATTGCAGCTTGTTACATCATGTCTGAATGCTTTAAATTTATGGAGGTGTCTTATGCCAGCTTTCTGTAACTTTCAAGGTTGTCTTTTAATCTGTAAATCAGCACCTTACTTTTAATCTATGTGTCATTCACCTAGAAGAATTGGCGAGGACCTTTTGTTTTTCTATCGTTTATCTTAAATAAGTCTTTATATACTAAACCAGTCGTGAGATCTTTTACATCGAGCATCTTCACACATTATGATTAAGCTTTTTATAATGTTGTGTTTTCATAATGTGGACGCTAGATACAATGCCTCGTGTAGAGTAAGTTGAGTGCTCTATGCAAGATAAAGAACCGTGTAGCAAATTTGAGAGGTCCGTATAGAAAGCCTGTTATAAGGCTGAATTTATGTCTCTGTCCAATCAATTTAACCTTTTTTTTCCTCTGACACTCTTCATCCTGGTAGACAACTATTGCAATACTTACCTATTCTACTATTTGATAATTTGTTCTCGTCCAGAACATGTTTGAACTATTTGTCACTGGACGTAAGACACTTAGCAATTAATTAATAAGTACCCCTGCCGTAGTGTTGTTATACTCTTGCACAATTACTCATCAACTACATAGATCTAATGTGCATACTTAAATTAACCTTTCCAAATGTTCTGTCTTATAAACGAGATAACATTTCTGATGACTGCATTGACTCCCCTTTTTAAAGAAATTTCTTGATCCATGTCTGGTAATGAATAACATAGAACAGATGTATTGTAGCTTTATTGTTGTTGTATTTTCTTTAATTATAAAAACGTTCAGCATCTTTTCTGTTTCTACCAGACAAATACTAAAGGAAGATATTACATCGATTATATGTATTGACGTCAGAGGCAATTGATCTGTGTGATGCAACATGTTTATATTTAGAATTCATAGTCTATTATTGTACTACAATCGGATGTAAGGATTCTGGAATAAGTTCGCAATATAGTATCGTACGTAGGACGTCGCTGCTTCTGTCCGGTCATGTGTGAATTATGTGACCTTTCGGATTATTCTGTGAAGAATAAATGATAGTTGAAATCGTGAGGTATATTAGATAAAAACATCCGATCAAGATAATTTGATAGTAAATTTATCCATATTCCATCGGCTTTCATTTGTAAATCGTGACCGTTTATAGCATTAACTAACCATACATTGATATGAATAGAAATTGTAATTGGTGTTTAGAAAATGGATATTAACGTAATAATAAAGATACTATATAGACATTAAGAGGTCCCTGTAATACCCTAAACGATGGACAAGGGTCGAAAGCATATGGTGCTGTTAACTACGTGTTAGTCTCCTATTAAATAAGATACTATATAGACATTAAGAGGTCCCTATAATACCATTAACGAGGGACAAGGGTCGAAAGCATATGGTGCTGTTAACTACGTGTTAGTCTCCTATTAAATAAGATACTATATAGACATTAAGAGGTCCCTATAATACCCTAAACGATGTACAAGGGTCGAAAGCATATGGTGCTGTTGACTACGTGTTAGTCTCCTATTAAATAAGATACTATATAGACATTAAGAGGTCCCTATAATACCATAAACGAGGGACAAGGGTCGAAAGCATATGGTGTTGTTAACTACGTGTTAGTCTCCTATTAAATAAGATACTATATAGACATTAAGAGGTCCCTGTAATACCCTAAACGATGTACAAGGGTCGAAAGCATATGGTGCTGTTAACTACGTGTTAGTCTCCTATTAAATAAGATACTATATAGACATTAAGAGGTCCCTATAATACCCTAAACGATGTACAAGGGTCGAAAGCATATGGTGCTGTTAACTACGTGTTAGTCTCCTATTAAATAAGATACTATATAGACATTAAGAGGTCCCTATAATACCATTAACGAGGGACAAGGGTCGAAAGCATATGGTGCTGTTAACTACGTGTTAGTCTCCTATTAAATAAGATACTATATAGACATTAAGAGGTCCCTATAATACCCTAAACGATGTACAAGGGTCGAAAGCATATGGTGCTGTTAACTACGTGTTAGTCTCCTATTAAATAAGATACTATATAGACATTAAGAGGTCCCTATAATACCATTAACGATGTACAAGGGTCGAAAGCATATGGTGCTGTTAACTACGTGTTAGTCTCCTATTAAATAAGATACTATATAGACATTAAGAGGTCCCTATAATACCATTAACGAGGGACAAGGGTCGAAAGCATATGGTGCTGTTAACTACGTGTTAGTCTCCTATTAAATAAGATACTATATAGACATTAAGAGGTCCCTATAATACCATTAACGATGTACAAGGGTCGAAAGCATATGGTGCTGTAAACTACGTGTTAGTCTCCTATTAAATAAGATACTATATAGACATTAAGGGACGACATCAAAAGATCGATGTAGGATAAAAAACTTAAATCAAATAGTTTGGGGGTGGGGGGGGGTTAAAATTCTGCAAGTTTTGTATATCAAAAATCGATTTTTACATATATCCCTATTGGTAAATCAATTTTTCCCAAATTAAGTTAAGAGGGGGGGTGTGGGGGGGGGGGGGTCAGTGAAAAAACTATGTGAATTAAGTTTTTTATCCTACATTGAACTTTTGATGTCGTCCCTAAGAGGTCCCTATAATACCCTAAACGATGTACAAGGGTCGAAAGCATATGGTGCTGTTAACTTCGTGTTAGTCTCCTATTAAATAAGATACTATATAGACATTAAGAGGTCCCTATAATACCATTAACGAGGGACAAGGGTCGAAAGCATATGGTGCTGTTAACTACGTGTTAGTCTCCTATTAAATAAGATACTATATAGACATTAAGAGGTCCCTATAATACCATTAACGAGGGACAAGGGTCGAAAGCATATGGTGCTGTTAACTACGTGTTAGTCTCCTATTAAATAAGATACTATATAGACATCAAGAGGTCCCTATAATACCCTAAACGATGTACAAGGGTCGAAAGCATATGGTGCTGTTAACTACGTGTTAGTCTCCTATTAAATAAGATACTATATAGACATTAAGAGGTCCCTATAATACCATTAACGAGGGACAAGGGTCGAAAGCATATGGTGCTGTTAACTACGTGTTAGTCTCCTATTAAATAAGATACTATATAGACATTAAGAGGTCCCTATAATACCATTAACGAGGGACAAGGGTCGAAAGCATATGGTGCTGTTAACTACGTGTTAGTCTCCTATTAAATAAGATACTATATAGACATTAAGAGGTCCCTATAATACCCTAAACGATGTACAAGGGTCGAAAGCATATGGTGCTGTTAACTACGTGTTAATCTCCTATTAAATAAGATACTATATAGACATTAAGAGGTCCCTATAATACCATAAACGAGGGACAAGGGTCAAAAGCATATGGTGTTGTTAACTACGTGTTAGTCTCCTATTAAATAAGATACTATATAGACATTAAGAGGTCCCTGTAATACCCTAAACGATGTACAAGGGTCGAAAGCATATGGTGCTGTTAACTACGTGTTAGTCTCCTATTAAATAAGATACTATATAGACATTAAGAGGTCCCTATAATACCATAAACGAGGGACAAGGGTCGAAAGCATATGGTGTTGTTAACTACGTGAATAAGATACTACATGTATATAGACATTAAGAGGTCCCTGTAATACCCTAAACGATGTACAAGGGTCGAAAGCATATGGTGCTGTTAACTACGTGTTAGTCTCCTATTAAATAAGATACTATATAGACATAAAGAGGTCCCTATAATACCATAAACGAGGGACAAGGGTCGAAAGCATATGGTGTTGTTAACTACGTGTTAGTCTCCTATTAAATAAGATACTATATAGACATTAAGAGGTCCCTGTAATACCCTAAACGATGTACAAGGATCGAAAGCATATGATGCTGTTAACTACGTGTTAGTCTCCTATTAAATAAGATACTATATAGACATTAAGAGGTCCCTGTAATACCCTAAACGATGTACAAGGATCGAAAGCATATGATGCTGTTAACTACGTGTTAGTCTCCTATTAAATAAGATACTATATAGACATTAAGAGGTCCCTGTAATACCCTAAACGATGTACAAGGGTCAGAAAGCATATGGTGCTGTTAACTACGTGTTAGTCTCCTATTAAATAAGATACTATATAGACATTAAGAGGTCCCTATAATACCATTAACGAGGGACAAGGGTCGAAAGCATATGGTGTTGTTAACTACGTGTTAGTCTCCTATTAAATAAGATACTATATAGACATTAAGAGGTCCCTATATATAATACCCTAAACGATGTACAAGGGTCGAAAGCATATGGTGCTGTTAACTACGTGTTAGTCTCCTATCGTCTTACTACCCGGTCCTTCGGTATATTAATTAATAAATGTTAATTCGAATGTTCAAACTTTAATTTACACAACTGCATGTATTTATTTTTAGTTTGGGCAAACTTGACCATAGGCAGTCATGGCTGTTTTCTTTTCCATTCTGGTTTTGATAATCCCATATACCATCGACTTAAAGCATACCAAAATGGGCGAGAGTATGTATATAATTATTTTCATTGAAACATGTGTATGTTGTCAGTTCGTTGCATACCAGACGGGGAAAAGTATACACATGTATACATATGTACACACAATAATTCACTTGTATGTTGGCAGCCCGATCATTTTAGATGAACTAGAGTATACATTATAGAGACAGCAATGTACATGTACCTACATGTTGTCCGCACGGAGCGTTCTAGCTGGGCGAGAATATATACATTACATATTTAACATTATACGTGTATGTTGGCAACCCGAGCGTTCTAGATGAGTGAGAGTATATATTATACATACAACAAAGTCATTGTATGTTTTCGCCATTAGCGTTCTTGATAACCGAGCGTATATACATTTTGCTTACACCTATGTACCTGTATATGTTGTGAGCAAGAGCGTTCCAGATAAGCGAAAATGTACATGTTTATACACCTATGAACTTTGGTATTTGTAAGCACCGATGGTACCAGCTAAGGTTATTTTACATATCGTCAAGGTCTAAACATCAATATACTTTTATGTATAATGATACAGTTGTATGTATCATTATTTCAGTTTTAGATGTATTCAATATAAATGGACGTTTATGAAAAAAATCTATAGTTTTAGGCCATCCCCGAAATAAATATACATACATACATACATACAATAGATAACTGCTCTTAGAGATGTATGGCATTATAGCTAGTGAAGGTAATAGGGGTTATTATGTACTGTGTAACAATGGTATTTATGAGATGGCCTTGGGTGATAATCTTCAGAATTCATCTGTTCAGCAAAGGCAAGCCAGACAATATAAATATGTATGTGTGAGAGTGTGTAAAGAGGGACGAAAGATACCAGAGGGGAAGTCAAACTCGCAGATGGAGCTAGTGTGTTCAGCAGAACCATATAAATAAAGGTAACAGTAGTATACCGCTGTTCAAAATTCATAAATCGATAGAGAAAAAACAAATCCGGGTCACAAACTTAAACTGAGGGAAACGTATCAAACATAAGAGAACTACGACACAACACTGAAATGTAAACAGAAGCGAACTATAATGTAACAATGGCCATTTTCCTGACTTGGTACAGGACATTTTATGAAAAAATGGTGGGTCGAACCTGGTTTTGTGGCATGTTAAACCTCCCGCTTTAATGACAGTGTTAATTATAACATTAAAATGACAACATTACACGACAGGGTTACAATAAATAAACAGATAAATGGGAGAAAATATAGGACAGAGAAACAAACGAATAATGGCCATCCAAAGGTAACAGGTGCAAAAATATGTTTTATACGCCAGACACGCGCTACGTCCACACAAAACTATGCTCAGATGTAAAAAGTTTAAAACTAGAAGTGATTTTGAAAATATCGTGACACTAAACACTCACGTGTACCTAAATTCGACGTGTGTTGTTTTCCTTTATCTTTATCCTCTCGCTTAAAAGTTGTTTGAAATAAGAATAAATAATTGTACAATTTTTGGAAATACAAAAGACAAACGATATGAAAAAGGACTTTGACTAATTACAGCTTGAAGCATCCAAATTTGAACATTTTGATAATGTATGACCTAAAACATTATCAAACAGAGCCGTATTGGGTAATACGCATTTTAAGTAATAAGGGTATCTGTTTTATACACAATGAATTCTTGGGTAGTATCTGCAAATACCTGGTTAATAGCTTGCTCAGTCTTTTATTTTCTATGTTGTGTTTTGTAAAACGTTTTTTTTTCTTTTGGTCTTTTTTTTTTGCTGGAGCAGTTTATTTTCGCCTCGCTTTAGAAAGTAAACCAAGGTACACTAGAGAATAGAACAAAATTGTCAATGTGCATTAATGATGTTTTGTATTTTTAAGACAACAATTGCTAATGTGTATTTGATACATTTTCTCATTAAGGTTGCGTCTCTATATGCAACACCAAGGGTTTCAAATTATATATTGAATTAATTATCCTCAAAGCTTCTCATGGGAAAAGGCGTTTGTGCTTCTTTTTGGGACTGACATGTGAAATATGTAAGACGTTGATGGGACCCATTACAATATATGGCTGTTTAAATGTAATATGACCTCCCTGTGACGAAAATGATATATTCTTGTAGGTGTAGCAGGGTATGTAAACATCTACTGGATGATGTTTGTAAACAATGTTAAATTTATGGATGCAATCAATCTCAACTGTTTACCTGCACATTTAGAGGACAAACGGATATCGGTAATCAATACATACCGCTGCAGTATTGACATGATAACCGGATGTCGGTACTGTTTGTCAGTTTTGAGAATTTTTATTTTTGTTTATATGTTTATAGTATACTCATACTTTTGTGTTCAATTCTTTTTATATAATATCGTGTTCAACAATAGTGCCATTGTCTGCCTATGTACAGTTTCTTTGAGAGAAGTTGTGTTCTAATGTTCTCTGTTGTATTCCTAAAATCGTTATAATTGCTATGTTTTGTTCCTTCGTATTCAGTCTCTCTATCTGAATTTGTGATATTACAGTCATTCTTGTAACAGCTGAGCCGTAATTTGAAGATATGTATTTTATAAACCATTAAGCCGCAGTTTGGTAGACATGTGTTTAATTTGCCACTGAGATGTACTTTGGTCGGCATGTGTTTAATTTGCCACTGAGCCGCACTTTAATAGACGTGTTTAATTTGCTGCTGAGGCGCACTTTGGTAGGCATGTATTTTTATTTCCAGTTAGTCCGTACTTCTGTGGTATATGTGATTTTGCCACTGAGCCTACTCTGTCCTCTTTACACCATCTCCCCTCCCCTCCCCTCCTTGTCTGTTAACGGAATCTCTATAGATATACAACAAAAGGAGAGACCGTTGTGGCCCGATATTCGTTGATTCTTCGTACAATCATAGAGACAAAAAGCATTTAGACTATATACGGACTAAAATATGATCACATATCTGTTATGCAGTGACACATTAAACATTTATCATAATGTCATCGGTAGGTTTAATGAGATTTACAAATATTTTATTGATAACTTTAAATGTCTGGTAAACAGAAACCAATTTTCATGCATTGAATTGACTATCTCGCATAATAAATTATTTAACGTGTCTGTTCTAGTATTCCCACAACATGTGGAACTTGAATGAAACTCTATATGGCTGATACGTTTGGTAACTGGAGCTTGTATTAAAGAAGAAGAAAAAAAAACCCACAAAACACAAGAAAACCAAATAAAAAAGAAGATGTGGTATGATTGCCAATGGGACAACTCACCACAAGAGAACAATGACACAGAAATTAACAACTATATGTCAGTGTGGCCTTCAACAATGAGCAGAGCCCATCCTGCATAGTCAGCTATTAAAGGCCCCGAAGTAAAAAAATGGAAGGGAGAGTTATCTTATGGTTATAAAAGATGTTGCCTTTGTAATGCATGATTGATGTTCGAAAGTTCTTTATTTCTAAAGAAAGAAAAAATATCAATTTCTATAAATAATTGTTCTTAAAAGAAAGGAACTTGAAATAATAAAAAAAAAAAAAAAAAATATTTTATTTTTTTCTGTGTTGCATGTTACATACATTGCATATTGACTCTCAATCGACTTTTCAGACGGAACGGAACATGAGAAAAACAGATGCAATTCATAAAACAAACAATCTATTTTGATGAACTAATGCTAAATCTGCATGCCTCAAACATACTGATGAACTAATACTTAATATGCATGCTTCAAACAAATCTGCATGCTTCAAATATACGTATGAACTAATGCTAAATCTGCATGCTTAAAACATATATATGAACTAATGCTTAATCTACATGCTTCAAACATACTTATGAACTAATGCTAAATCGGAATGCTTCAAACATACCAATGAACTAATGCTAAATCTGCTTCAAACATACTTATGAACTAATGCTAAATCTGCTCAACATACTAATGAACTAATAATAAATCTACATGCTTCAAACATACTAATGAACTAATGCTAAATCTGCTTCAAACATACTAATGAACTAATGCTGAATCTGCTCAACATACTAATGAACTAATAATAAATCTACATGCGTCAAACATACTTATGAACTAATGCTAAATCTGCTTCAAACATACTTATGAACTAATGCTGAATCTGCTCAACATACTAATGAACTAATAATAAATCTACATGCTTCAAACATACTAATGAACTAATGCTAAATCTGCTTCAAACATACTAATGAACTAATGCTGAATCTGCTCAACATACTAATGAACTAATAATAAATCTACATGCTTCAAACATACTAATGAACTAATACTAAATCTGCTTCAAACATACTAATGAACTAATGCTGAATCTGCTCAACATACTAATGAACTAATAATAAATCTACATGCTTCAAACATACTAATGAACTAATACTAAATCTGCTTCAAACATACTAATGAACTAATGCTGAATCTGCTCAACATACTAATGAACTAATAATAAATCTACATGCTTCAAACATACTTATGAACTAATGCTAAATCTGCTTCAAACATACTTATGAACTAATGCTGAATCTGCTCAACATACTAATGAACTAATAATAAATCTACATGCTTCAAACATACTAATGAACTAATACTAAATCTGCTTCAAACATACTAATGAACTAATGCTAAATCTGCTTCAAACATACTTATGAACTAATACTAAATCTGCTCAACATACTAATGAACTAATAATAAATCTACATGCTTCAAACATACTAATGAACTAATGCTAAATCTGCTTCAAACATACTTGTGAACTAATGATAAATCTGCATGCTTCAAACATACTTGTGAACTAATGATAAATCTGCATGCTTCAAACATACTAATGAACTTATGCTAAATCTTCATGCTTCAAACATACTTGTGAACTAATGCTAAATCCGCATGCTTCAAACATACTAATGAACTTATGCTACATCTTCATGCTTCAAACATACTTGTGAACTAATGCTAAATCCGCATGCTTCAAACATACTAATGAACTTATGCTAAATCTGCATGCTTCAAACATACTAATGAACTTATGCTAAATCTGCATGCTTCAAACATACTTGTGAACTAATGCTAAATCCGCATGCTTCAAACATACTAATGAACTTATGCTAAATCTGCATGCTTCAAACATACTTGTGAACTAATGCTAAATCTGCATGCTTCAAACATACTAATGAACTTATGCTAAATCTGCATGCTTCAAACATACTTGTGAACTAATGCTAAATCCGCATGCTTCAAACATACTAATGAACTTATGCTAAATCTGCATGCTTCAAACATACTTGTGAACTAATGCTAAATCCGCATGCTTCAAACATACTAATGAACTTATGCTAAATCTGCATGCTTCAAACATACTTGTGAACTAATGCTAAATCCGCATGCTTCAAACATACTAATGAACTTATGCTAAATCTTCATGCTTTAAACATACTAATGAACTTATGCTAAATCCGCTTCAAACAGACAATTATTTGTTTACAGATAATCCAAGATATTTTTAAAGTTAAATTTATCGTGAATTCAAAATAAACAGTCATAACTTCTTAACAGATTATGGTAGCATATTTTATAACAAAATTTAATTTTAAGTAATAAATAAACATTGTTATTTACCAAAACTTATAAGTATATGTGGGTGTATTTATATTTATATTTAACCTTTTCACTTTCTATGGATAGAAGGTATGCTCGGATGAACTATTTCAATTTAAAAATAGGTTATTGTGATGTAATGATATAATCCGGAGAACATGACGTGTTTGTTCCTGTGTTACAGTCTAAATTTATTACTTTTCAATTGACATCATCACGTCACGATATGTGAACACGATATACGCATTTAGCCGGTTTATATAGATATAAGACTATGCTTTCGGACGTTCTTGTTTTTCCGTTAAGTAATACAAACCAATTGTCTCATTGGCACTCACACCACATCTTCCTATATCTTTTACGCAAAAAAACGTTAAAATTAATGTATTTGTGGTTCTTACGCGGTTTCAATAACTTTCTAGATCTATCTATTAAAAATATCTGAAAAAAGGCTTTGAAATAGGTACCAACTGTGCATTTTTATAAAGTTTAGGGACTTATTGTTTTTCCCCGTTTTTTATTCTTCTTTTTTGGAATTCGAATTGCACTCAGTTTCTTCTTTGTAATTGGAATTGGATTTTTGTTATTTGTTTGGAAGACTTCGTAACAGCATCATTTTATAACTTGGTCGTGTTACGTTCATGTATTAAATACTGCATAGTTCGAATGATGATCGTCTTTTTTAAAATTACATAAACTAAATAAATAACAAAAATGAGATATGCGTGCTTATGAGTCAGTTCTCCTTCCAAATCACAATGCACAAAAAATTTACAATTATAGCCAAAAGTAATTCCTTCAACACGGAGCCTTGTTTTTCGCCGAATAGCTGCCTATATAGGACCCCAACATGACGTGTAAACCATTACAAAAAGGAAAACTACGGTTTAATTTATATGAAAAAAATAGAAACGAGAAACACTTATATGAACTATACCAACAAACGATAACAACTGAACAACTGGCTGATTGATGTTTTATTTGTAGGATACGCAAACCACCCGACCTACTTTTGTATGACCCCTGTTTGTATATTCATTTGTGTCTCGCCTTTTTTCATTCGCATGATTCGTTTGATCTTGTTTATATAGACAACATTCATCTTTATACAATGTATTTAATGTTCACACCAACTTTATAATGGAAAATAAATGAATTATTTGAATAAAATATTTTAAACATTCTATATATTGACATAGGTTAAATGGTTCTTTTATATCGTCATAGATTAAACGAAGTAACAATTTCCCATCGAAGTCTTTCTGTCCTAACTGTTCGGCAATGTGTAATACAGACTATAAATAAGTGGAACGAACAGTAGAAATGTCACTAATGTCTAATATTGTTTTCGTATTAAACATAGAGCAAGCTCCAAGAGGCTCGGGGAGGGGGGTCACCTAAGTGATCTGTAATGCACAGAATGGACGGATTAAATGCACTAGAAAAAGTACAACATACTCCTGGTCTGTTTTTTGTACTCATACTCCAAAATCAACCAATCAAAATGCTGGATTTCATGCTTCAAGCATGATTGTTGTGCTCAGAGCACTGAGGCAAAGTTTTATGACTTCAACCCCTGCTCGATCACCAGAGTCTCAACGTAATGTTTATGAAGACTTCTCTGTTGTAACTTTCCCCTTATTTATTGTTTTAACGTGCACATGCTGTCCCTGTGCGGTTTCTCACATGTTATTACGTGACACACGTTTACGTTTATACAATATCACTTAATAGTTTCTTCATTAACGTATTTAATTTGACAAACGTTTTATTTTGTTCTATGTGGACAATTAATTGCTCTTCCACTTACGTCAATAGAATATGCTCTAGCTTTGAAATGACAAAAAGCTATGAATTATTAATAATCAATATGAAAATGCTGTTTTCTTTATAGAAATGTGTGTTAATAGTTTTACGCAATATGAGGTTTTATTTTTCTCGGTTGATAGACGACGAGAAATGTTAAAATTTTGAATGGAAAATTGATTCTCTTGTGTTATGAAGTGCGTCATTTGAATTATTTATAACGTAAAGCTTGAGAGAAAATATCACGTCTCGTCGTCATACGGGTTATATAAAGTTAGAATTCAGTTCACTATATGGAATTTGAAATCATTGGAAGCCATAATGTTTGTCAACAAAAAAAAATAAAAAATAAAAATAATAAAATAGTTTACACCATGCTAACTCTCGTTTAAAGATGTTAAATCATATTATGTCCATCTATGTTTGAATGACACGAAAGAATAATTTCGTAAATAATATATGAAACGAAGGAACAACAGTTGGTCACGATTCTTAAATAATAAACGAAACATAAGTAACAAAGAGGTCACGACCTAATGCAATCGATCTGCATCGATGAGAATCTGTATTGGTCATATGATAATCATTATGTCCACTCGTGTCCTTGAGTAATCAGTGTCTGTTTACAAACATCATTGTGTAATTGTCCTTATACATAACTTGTTGTTAATTAGACACATCTAACATGACTCATATCCAATTACTTCATGTATCGATCCGATCAAACTGTTATTGTCTGCTGTGATGGAATCTCGGTTCCTTAACCGGCTTAACGAGGTTACAAATGTTTATTGAAAATGGCGCGAAAAATGCCGTTGGTTACATTTTCAAAACTGTTTTTGAAATCATTATGAAAAATAATGGTTTTGAACTAATTTTCAATTTTTTTTAGTAATAGAGAATAAATAACCTTTTTTTTTTAAATAGTTACATCTTATTGAATTTAAGATGATTAAACTCCCTAATGATGTTATGAATCTTAACAGAAAATGACGCATACAAAAAGGTTGGTGGTTAGTTTTAAAACTGTTGTTGTCAATTTCATATGTGACAAGTTTTTGTTTAGAACTCATAGTCGTAACTTCATGCATTTTGAAAGAGAATTGCATGTTAATTCTCAACTTAAGGTACTCAAAGTATATTAAAAATAACCAGAAGTTTGATATTATTTTGAATTGGTTTCAATATCATTGACTTGGTCACACATCTCGTTCGATTAATGCTAAGATGAAAAGTAGACAGCTGGGTCTGATTTTTTCGAACGACTTCTCCGATAATGATTATGTATTTTGTTTTGAGAAGTCAAAGAATTAAAGAAAGAAAAATAGAAAGTTAGTGAAATTTATAATTCTAAGATTTTTCATATATTTGTCACTGGACGTTAGTCACAAAATAATCAATGAAAAATTCAACCAATTCCGTTTGAAAACCGAACTGTGTTACAACCTTAAGTCCGACTAGGATAGACACAGAAAGCTTCGCTTTATGTTGCCTATGTGTCCGGGTGGTCTAAGGTGCTGGGACACTGTGCAGGTGTTTTTTTCACGATGTCGCAGAAAATACAAGGGTTCGAATCCCGCTGATTGAAGAACAAAAATTTGTATTAGCAAATTTGAAGATGAAACATTGTTGGACTAAATTTAACACGAACTATATATATATATAAGATTGTAAGACATCATGGCATAGTCTTGTTATTTCTGTAAACACGACCTATACGTACTATACATATACCTGACCTCATAGTTAACCTGTATTTTATCGTGGGGGAGTTTGTGTATTGATACAGATAAGATGTTCTTAATTAATGTACTCGTCACCATGTCAGAACAAAACAGAAACATATTGATCCTATTAATAATCATAATAACAATGAAATCCATGAGGAGCGGATCAATGGCAAGAAATTACGGTATTTGCTTCACTGTTAGTACAAAAATAAAAATACTCTATAACTTGCATGCGGCCAAAGCGATTTCCTGGATATACCTGCATCAGGAATGCTTAAAGCCAAATATTTGAAAGCCAAAGATATATAAGAACCGAAACAAAAAAAATTGTTGAAGAGATATATAAGAGACATTAATTGCAAAAAGGGCATACAAATATTGCAAAATTCATGCAAGATCAGTTTAAGAGAGTTGAAACCTCATTCATAAGTAATAATTCGTTGCTAAAACGAAATTGGCAGTAAATGCTGTGGCAATAATATTATTGCTCAAGTGGCATTTATTACTGTATCAGTAGTATTGTATAAGTGGCAGTGATTCCTGCTGTCGTTTTTCTATAGTAGCATTGATTGCTGTAGCAGTATAATTGCCAAAGTGGCAGTAATTACTGCTGCAGTATAATTGCCAAAGTGGCAGTAATTACTGCTGCAGTATAATTGCCAAAGTGGCAGTAATTACTGCTGCAGTATAATTGCCAAAGTGACAGTAATTACTGCTGCAGTATAATTGCCAAAGTGGCAGTAATTACTGCTGCAGTATAATTGCTAGAGTGACAATGACTATAGCAGTATTATTAGGGAGACCAATAACTGTTTTTATCATATCTCTCATTATATTTGTTTTGTCTATGTATTTGCCATAACTAAAATTGGTTTTTGTCTGTTTTGCAAATAAAGAATTATTTTATTAATAAAGTACCACAGTTGAAATAGTTGTTCAAGTGAAATCGGCGGCTACTCAGCACCACTGATGCTTTCATTTATAGATAATAATAATCTTTATTTTTTCATATAAGTAACATTATACTTGTGACATAAACAAAAGTAACAACAACAATTAAATAACTGAGTTAAACACACATATATCTATATATGTACAAGTAAAACTAACTAAGAGTCAGTCCCCTGTCCTCAGCTCTAAAGACTGTTTTATAAAGGAACCTGTTTTTTTTTCACTTGGTTTATATTAGAAGGATTTAGTAGGACTACTAGTTTTTGAGTATCAGATAGATTTGGAAACATAGGATTATCTATTGCCATGTCATTAAAAAGTTTTATACGTATAGAAGAAACGTAATGTTCTTATCATTGAAGCTCGTCATGATTCAGATGTATAAAACTTTCAGTCCTCAGATAATTATAAATGGAAATTTCTCGCTTTATTGTTATTGAAAAAAAAATCTATTGGGATTAAAAATAATTGAAAATGCTTTGAATTGCTTCAAGATTTCATTAACAGATTTTAAAAGATGCAAAAGATGTTCATACTTCGGTCGTTGTCCTGTGTGTAAATCTCCTCAGAACAATTGTAGCTTGTCCTTGAAATTAACTTCCTTTATTTTGTTACGGCAACATTGTGTGTATACAGGGGTGGAAGCCGTATTTTTGAGTGGGCTTAATTCCTTGAAAAGTAATAAAATTGCCCAGCCGGGTGAGGAGAAATGTTTTTGGCAATCTTATGCTGTTAAATCATATTTTTTTCAATTCAAAAGTTCCAACCATCCTCCTCCATAAAAACACCCACACCCTAATCCTGAATACACCACTGGTAAA
Source organism: Mytilus galloprovincialis (assembly GCF_965363235.1). Taxonomy (NCBI): domain Eukaryota; kingdom Metazoa; phylum Mollusca; class Bivalvia; order Mytilida; family Mytilidae; genus Mytilus; species Mytilus galloprovincialis. The sequence continues at coordinate 61,917,882 of NC_134850.1, read as the reverse complement.
TTAGACTAATTAAAAAAACAATTAGGCAGCATTCTGTGTAAGTTAAATCCATTTGCTGTCAAATTATCAAAGTTTCAACACCCTCCCCCTCCGCCCCGAAAAAACCAACAACCAACACCAAGCACCCAAACCTGAATCCACCACTGGTAAAATTAAAACTACTTAAATAAAAATATTCAGGCAGTATTGAGTGTAAGTTAAATCTATTTGAATTCGTCATCGTAACGATCTATACCAGTATTACATCTTTACAGAATCGATGAATAATAATGTAATAACACGGTGGAAGAATTCACGTATGAAATTTATTTTACTATACAAACGCACCCGGAGATCTTTCCTCAGATCATGACGACCTGTAATACGTTATGATTCAGATAAATACGTTCTGATGAGTAACGTTCTGTCCATTGATTACTATAAGCTGTCCTGGGGTAGGCTTGGTCACAGTATGTCAATCGTTCTACTTACAAGGTTAATCTGTATGTACCTGTATGGATTAAGCTCTCTTTTATTCCAATTTATAAAAGACACTGTTAGGATAGTTAAACCGGTCGTTACGCATTTTTCCCTGCCATGTAAAATATTTATCGGTCTGGACCGGCAAAAGCTGAAAGTGTCGTTACGATTAGCACTATGGTGAATGAAAATCACATTACTGACTGGGTTAAATAACACTTTATATAAAAGGTAAATTGTCAAAATTTACTGTAAAAATACGGTTTCAAATTCAGACAAGATACAAATCCCCCCCCCCCTTTTCCACGTTCAAACATCAATACAAATGTATAGGTCATTAAATTGTCTAGAGGGGTTTTATTAATGATACCACGCAGTCGTAATGTTAACCGATTAATTTCCCAGACAATGTAGGATGTGTGGTAATAATTTGATAATATTTTAACACCGCCCCACGTCCTGGCGTTAAATATGTACTAACTTGAAATATAGATTGTATATTATAAAGACGATAAATTACAGATACGGTGGTGTAACAGACATTGTATATAGGTTATGACTAGGGTATTGTCTATTGGTCAATTTGAAAATCTTGAAAAGGTACTACTCTTATGAGATGGGACTACTCATATCATCTTGCATTTTATTTTAAAATGACTACTGATCAGTTGTGTTAGCTTGCAATAAGTCTGAAAGGGACCACTGATGTTGGCTTGCATTGAGTCTGAAAGGGACTACCGATGCTAGCTTGCATTAAGTCTGAAATTAAAGGACCACTGATGTTGGCTTGCATTAAGTCTGAAATGGACTACCGATGCTAGCTTACATTTAGTCGGAAATGGACCACTGATGTTGGCTTGCATTAAGTCTGAAAGGGACTACCGATGCTAGCTTGCATTAAGTCTGAAAGGGACCACTGATGTTGGCTTGCTTTAAGTCTGAAAGGGACTACCGATGCTAGCTTGCATTTAGTCGAAAAGCGACCACTGATGTTGGCTTGCATTAAGTCTGAAAGGGACTACCGATGCTAGCTTGCATTAAGTCTGAAAGCGACCACTGATGTTGGCTTGCATTACGTCTGAAAGGGACTACCGATGCTAGCTTGCATTCAGTCTGAAAACGACCACTGATGTTGGCTTGCATTAAGTCTGAAAGGGACTACCGATGCTAGCTTGCATTCAGTCTGAAAGCGACCACTGATGTTGGCTTGCATTAACTCTGAAAGGGATTTCTGATGTTAGATTGCATTAACTCTAAACGGGACTTCTAGTTTGGGTTGCATTAAGTCTTGAAAAGAACTTCAGATATAAGCTTGCAAAAAGTCTTTAAAGGGACAACTCTTCTTTTTGATGGACTTATCTGGTGTGACGTGCTTTCATTTAATCAATTACTTCTGTTTGTTTATCGTCCAGTAGCAACTATCTCATTATATTATATTAAATAAATCTATACAAATTGCCAATATTATTATAACACAAACTCCCACACTTTTGTAAGTGCTCCAACATTATTAATTCTGCTAATCGATGTGGGATGTTTTTATTGGGATTAATAGGCAATTTACATTTTAGTATATGTATTGATAGTATAATATAAATTAAAAAAGATAATTGTCTCACGAACGATTTTGTAAACGTATAATACGATTCCCATGTTTCCACTGTTCCTATAGGTTAGTAATTAGAATGAAAAATACCAGAATATTTCATGTACGGAATTCTGTTGGAACGAGCAACCAAAACAAAACCAAGTTATTTGCCAAGTATAACACGGCGAGGATTTGGGCATATATACACATGCAGGGGCGGATCCAGCCATTTTCAAAAAGAGGGGTCCTACAATTATATCCCCCTTCAAATGCAACCGCCGAACCCCGCCCCTGGATAAGCTACTGACATTTATAATTTAAGTTTAAGAGAGCTTTTCTATATATGACTGACGTTACACAAATACCATTCAAACAATCTCTTAATCTTTTTAATCATTTTGGGGGACTAAAAGACCTATACTATCATTGATTTTTACCATACATGTACGTGTATATTCTGTATATATAATACCTCCATATACGTATTAAATAAAGTCTTGATTCAAACCAGAATAGCCTACTTACACGTGTAGTAATGTAATAGACATATTAAATCAAAGTTTCATATGCATCTGCCTCCCACGCGGTGCTTTAGCATTCCTCTTGGTTATCGACGAGAATGTTGGGTTTATTTTTAGCATGCGTACTTACATTTGAGAGCGTATTAAATATCTATCATTGGAAAGAGATGCTTAAACTTAAACACTCTATAGCAATTAAATCTTATTTTAGTTGATCTTCGACATTTGCGATTAAGTTTGAATGATTCAACTTTATATATACATGTATACATATTCGAAGCATGAGAATTTCTTTGTTCATGAAGCTTATGTTGATTGGTGCATTGAGATTACGTTTTGGCGCTAAAATGAAAATAAAGACGTGCCTGTTTGTGTGCAAAGAGAGAAATGGAAGGGATGAAATAGCTGAAAAGTGAAGATGAAATGTTAAAAAGACGTCAAATCATAGCATATAGGTCCAAAACCTCATGATTAGCTCTTTTTCTTCGCTTTGGATCTCTGAAGTACAACAAATGTACGTGTAGGGATTTTGTGTCAAGTATCTTTAAATATTGTGTGTCAATACGTGTAGTGACTTTGTGTTCAGAATTTATAATACACACTGTCCGTTCATTTCCCCGAAAGAAAGAGCAATAACAATTCAAGGGAATTTTTACTAAGATTTCCGACATTCTAGTTATTGTTTTATCAGCATTTACTTCAAATTAATATTGTAAAATATCGGTCACAGCATGACAGTTCTTATACATAATTAGTATGTAATAAAACAATGCAACCTTTACCGAACTGATAGGAAACATGTGTTATAATATAGTTCCTGTCATATATGCCGTATACATATTTAAACTCACAACAAAACTATTGTAAATTTACAGTCAATGTAATTGAACATTATACTATCATAATGAGCTTTTGTTTTATAAAAAAAACAACACTCGACGACATATTTGCTATATATTTAGAATGATTGTTAATGAATAAAATAAGATGTACAAACGTTAACGATCTAGGGGGCATTGTATTTTCCGGCCTTTGCGTCCGTCCGTCTGTCCATCCGTCCTGTTTCAGGTTAAAGTTTTTGGTCCAATGTAGTTAATGATGAAGTTGGAAGTCCAATCAAGTTGACACTTAGTCCACATGTTCCTTTTGATATGATCTTTTTATTTTAATGCCAAATCAGAGTTTTTTTTCCCCTATTTCTCGATACACTAAACATAGAAAATGACAGTGCGAGGTGGGGGGGGGGGGGGGGGGGGGGGGGTGGCATCCGTGCATGTAGAAAGGACACTTTCTTGTTTTTCTAACTTGATATGTGTGGGTTTAGTATATGATACAGATATTATTAGCCTAATGACAACACCATTAAAGCTTATACTTGCAAAGATGCTGAACATAGGGAAATACCCTTACATCTATCTTTCCCTTTCCAACAAAATTCAAAAGTGTTTGTCTTTATGTGGAAATAACAAATATTGGACCACTAATGACCGATCTCCATCAAAGTTGGCGCATTTAGATAAAATAAAACATATACGCTAGATTCGGGGGAGAATGTAAATTAGGCTTTGTATACACTGGCACTTGCCTCAGACAAAAAAAACCCTATATACCTTAATATAACACGTTTTATATTAAGGTATATATAGGGGGTAATTCTGAGACAAATGTCTGTGTTTGTATATATGTGATAGTACTTTTGCAATACACAATTGCATTATAAATATTAAATGTAAAACAATTTTGTGGACATATGTATATGTCATTAATGCACTTAGGACTCACCACAAATTAATGAATAGTTTTGCTCGTAATTAATTATAGTTAGTATATAATTGAATAAGGTACACATGGGGTATACTTTTATATTATATAAAGAAATTCTTTAAATGTCTCGTTGTTTTTCAAAAACCTAAGATCTGATAAAGGATCCTAAAGGTATTTGTGTTTTTTTTAAAGATCATAAACTGTTACTCCGACTTATTATAAGATGATACCAGTATATACATATATTTGTCTACGTGATAAGGTGACCTTTGTTTTGGTCTATGTTTAGCCTATTAATCTTTTCAAAACTCGTTTTAAAATGGGACTTCCCCGCCATTCTCATTTCTTCCTTGTATGAGAAGATTTCCGTCATTCAGTGAATGAGGATTTAAAGAATTTTTGGGAAACTTTATTCGGGTCAATTGCATTGGCGGGAAGTAATTGAAAATTAAAAATAGGTTGTGTTTATGTTTTTGTTGCATTTCCTGTTCGAAATTTAGAGATATTTAATAGAATAGAATATAGATATTTCCGTTGAATTGTTTACAAACAAATTTCAGTTCTCTAAATTCCAGGAATTCTGTATTTATATTGTAAATATAATTAGTATCAGTTAAACTGGATCGACGTTCGCCGGATATTGCTGTCTTTCAAAATACCTTCTACATCGACGACACAGAATTCTTCCTGCAAACGAACGCCTTATATCACTTTAATCTGATACATGAGGCTGGAATTAACATGGGACTAGGGCGCAATTTCTATTTTCCCTCTATAGAAAACCAGCAGACTATAAACCACTCCTAACTTACTTCAATTGCGGACTGAAAGTAAGCAGAACATGGACTCGCTCTTTTTGGATACGACTTTACATACATATTCTAGGAGACCCTTTCGATCACTATTGATAATTACTTGATAATTACTGCGACTTTAGAGAAAAACATCGCGTTAAATATTTAACACCTTTTGAATGTGCTAAATCTTTAAATGTTAGACACAAATCAGTGTGTAGAAACCTAGACGAGTACTACACTCAGGGGCGGATGCAGGAATTTTCGAAAGGGGGGGTGCTAACCCAGGGCAAAGGGGGGGGGGGTGCAGGGGGTGCAAAACATATGTCCCGATACAAATGCATTGATCGGCAAAAATAAAGGGGGATGCGCACCCCCGGAACCCCCCTCCCCCCCCCCCCTGGATCCGCCACTGACACAGTTCTACTTAGTTTATGTTATACTGTTTAACCCCTTGTTCAATGTTAACTTTATTTCGGTAAAAAGTGAATGAGTTAATCAAATAGTTGACCCATTACCGTTCTCTGGTTTAATTGTCATTAGGTTCGAGTAAATAAGTCAGTTGGCACACAATTCGGGGTCTTTGTGTATTTAAATACAAACTTTAAACATACTTTCGTCTAAGACAAACAAAATCTGTAACGGTTTCCGAGATACGGTTGTACTGACGTCAAACGAAATAAACCGCGTGACAGTAAAGGTCGCTTCTGACTTTACAAAAAATCCAGATGTTGATTACAGATTTCAAATGAAAATGTAAAAAAAAAATGACTGAAAACAAAATGACATTCAACTTTAAAAATGTTTTGTTCTGGGTAACGTAGGCTTTGTTTATTTTTAATAAATATTGATAGTTTTGATATTGATTGATGTTGATCAATACTACGTGTTAATTTGGCACTGATCCAAGTGGGTTAGGAGTGAGGTCAAGAATGTCGATAGCTAAATCAACAATCCTTTATATATTTTTTTTAATAAGACAATGGGTTAAAAATTTAAACTGTTCAAGTATAAAAATATGGACCTGGATTTTTGCCAGAATTAATAAAAAATATCGGTTACTAGATAATTTGTTACCAAAATAGCAAAGCAAACAGTTAAAGTGCAATTGTATAGTTAGTATATATGTTTACAAAAATATCAGCAGCAGTGACATCAATAAGATATAATGATAAAACAGTAGGAAAACAAGCGACATTTTAATAAAACAACACTATCAGCAGCAGTATCACCAATACGATTTAATGGTAAAAAAGTAGAAAACACCCGACTTACTGATGAAGTAACAGCAAACCGATAGATGGTTAGATTAATGATTACATAAAACGTCCAATGGCAAATATTACATGAATATCAGGTCGAGACCATGCTAATAAGTGATATGCCTGAATTCAGTCGTTGTATATATCTATACTAACGCTTGCAACTGCAGTACTGAAATCTTATACCGACAAACAATATACTGACTGTCCAGACCATATTAGTATTTGGACCATACACGTATGGTCATGACCATATATGCGTATACCCGTATTTTCCGAAAATACGCGTATAGTTGGACCAAAAAACGTCATAAGTTGTTCACCGAATTCCCTTATCTTCTTATGGTGTATATGTTATCGTCCTTTCGCAAGAATCAATTAAGAGTGTTTTATCTCGTCGATTTTGTCGAAGTGAAACAACGGACGTTTTGGGCATGAGCCTTTTCCTTTATAATTTCTAAGAAATATGTTGCTTAGTTTATTAATTCAGAAACACAAATTTTCTAATCTCAACTTATTTCCTATTCATACAATTTTTCTGTTATTTTCAGATCGTCTAAATAGTGGCAAGAGTACAATAAATAACTAAAAACAATTTAAAATATTTCAGAAATTTTAATTTAATGAAAACATTTAAAAGAAAAAAGGTCAATTACCAAAGTTCCTTTCAGTTGTGCAATTTACTTCTACTTGTTTAACAGTTCATTTAGATATATTTCTTGAAGTTATTTTCATAGGTCGACATATTGTATTTAGTACATATGTACGGACACATTGATGATGACCATGTAAAAATAAGTTTTACTTGCATGTAAAATTCATCTTTTTTTCAATGATTATGTAATAAAGACTACAATATGATTAAGTACAGTAACAAATCATGTTTGGAAACTCTTAATTTATTGGACACCCTTTTTCGTCCATTGTGTTAATTTTAACATACGCGTATGGTCAAACCATACGAGTTTCATATGTACTCGTGTATGCATGGTCATGATTGCTCTATAACTATAAACATATAGAAATTAAATTATTATATGAGTGTCGATATAAGCAGCTTCGTTTTGCACACACAATTTTTTGTTATAAGCGCAGCTGTTTTATCAGAGTTCCTGCCAACATATTTGACACAAAAAAATCGGTTAAATTTTATAACAAGAGGAAGGTATATAGCTCTTGTAATTGGTATTGTTGACAAACAAATAGTTGCGCATGATAATATATCTTGTAAGTTAATGTTTCCTGATCTTCTCGACCACATCCTTATTGACAAGAGCCGTTTTACGTCAGTTATATCAAGTAATCCTTGTACACGAGTAGACCGGATGAACAAAAACAAATCGGATTATTATTGAATTAGGTCAGCGGGTTGTTTTGGCGGTAAAATATAGTAGATGTAATACACTTTTGAGCAGTAAATGTAAAGTTGGTTGTTTGTTTGATATGTTGTACATATTCCTTTACTTATTTTGTTGATCTATGGTTTGCTTGATTTCTATTGTCTGTTGGGTTGCTGTTTGTTTTACATATTGTATAGCTATCGGTCTACTATGATGACCTTTGGCTATCTTGCTTCTTTTTTCTTTGGGTTGCTGTTTGTTTAAAATATTGTATAGCTATCTGTCTACTTTAATGACCTCTGACTGGCTTGCTTTCTCTTGTTTTCGTCAATCTGGACCAGACTATCTAAAAGCATGAATCTGAATCAGACTCTCTCAAAGCATGAGCTGGAACAAACTATCTCAAAGCATGAATCTGGACCAGACTATCTCAAAGCATGAATTTGGATCAGACTACCTCAAAGCATGAATCTGGATCAGACTATCTGAAAGCATGAATCTGGATCGGACTATATCAAAGCATTATTCTGGATCAGACTATTTGAAAGCATGAATCTGAGTCAGACTATATCAAAGCATGAATCTGGATCAGACTATATGAAAGCAGGAATCGGGATCAGACTATCTTTAAGCATGAATCTGGTTCAGACTATCTCAAAGCATGAATTTGGATCAGACTATCTCAAAGCATGAATCTTGATCAGACTATCTCTAAGCATGAATATGTATCAGACTATCTGAAAGAATGAATATGTATCAGACTACCTTTAAGCATGAATCTGGATCAGACTCTTATCTGAAAGCCGATCACCTTACATGCCCTATAATGATGGCCAGTGTTGATTACACGTCTACTTCTAAGTCCAGACGACGTATACACATAGTAATTATAGTGGAATTATGTTCAGTATAAAATCAATACGTCTATAGCAAGAGAAATATACATCTGTCCCCGAAGATGTCCCCCTGGGGTAGCCAGTAGTCCGTCTGGTCAGTTCACGAGGATGTCATTTTTTTTGTTTGTTTCAACAGCTGGTTCTTATCTGTATAACAATATGATGATAAATTCGATGTAATTTATAATAGTAAATAACGTAGTAATTCGTCATTTTATTTAATGATGGATGTCTGATAATTTTGACGGTTGTCATGGAAACTATTTATTGTTCTATCGGTAGAATTTCCCGCCAACACTACATCATAAATAT